>NC_142065.1:1786253-1963753 GCF_059756535.1 Pantherophis guttatus
TAGGCTGTTAAGACAGTTTATTAACAACCTTTGTTTTGAAAAGGACTGAGTTATTTTCGTAAATTAAGTTTTGTACAAACTTGGTGTGTGCTGCGTTCTTTGGGATCCGTAGCTGGGGCAGAACAGAGGCTGCCTTTGCAGAGTCAGTGGTGGCTCCTCCTCCTGCTGCCAGCCTCGCGCTCCACAGCTGATCGTCGGGCATCCCGGGTGCACAGCTGAGAGTTTCTCCCTCCCAGTAAGGCGGCAAGGCAGGCAGGCAGGCGCGTGAAGGGGAGTGACTGGCCGGAAGTAGCCACCCACCATGTTTTGAGTTCCAGGTTGGTGCAGGAGGCTTCTGCCAGGCCCAAAACAGGGTGCAGGGTGGATTTGTGGTGGGCTAGGGCACATGCACAGTGGGACGCGCAGGGCGCATGTGTGGGGTGTGTGGAGGGGGTCATGTGTGGGGCGCACATTGCATTATGGGTGCCAGCATGCACACGCGCTGTTGTGCTCGTGCACGGACACGTACTTTTGGCACACGACAACAAAAACATTAGCCATCACTGGAACAGGGTCTCCTGCTTGAGCAGGGGGTTGGACTATTTCCAAGGTCTCTTCCAGCTCTATTCTGATTGATTAAGAACTGCTGTGATTTACTTCCCAACTGTGGCAAGAAAGGTCATAAAATGAGGGAAAGCTCACTTAACAACTGTCTTGGGACTCAATTGTGGTTGTACACTGAGGACTACCTTTGCCTGCATGAGCAGATAGGGATACCGAGGGATGTCCCTGGAGCTAGATTTGGGAAGGGGGGGGGCAGGTGAGGTGTCGTCCTCTTGGTCCTTCTCCACTCACCACTGAAATGGCTCTTGAGGTCCTCCATTTCCCAGACCGAGTAAGCTGAAGATACCTTTCAGTCCAAGAAGACCGTTCTGACCCGTGAGGAGATTGACAAGTTGCGTCTGATTCAGAATCCCGTTCAGGAGACCGCCACCTCCAGGTAAGACTCCACTGGCTGTACCGTTGAGAAGACCTCCGACACCCCCAAGGAGGCCTCCTCCTGCATCCCCACCGAGGACACCACCAAGCACGCCTGTGTCTCCACCTCCAAGGACACCACCAAGGACTCCTCCACTGCTATTGTCTCCACCTCCAAGGACACCACCAGGCAGTCCTCCACCACCAAGGACACCACCAAGGACTCCTCCACCTCCACCAGTATCACCACCACCAAGGACACCACCAAGGACTCCTCCACCTCCACCAGTATCACCACCACCAAGGACACCACCAAGGACTCCTCCACCTCCACCAGTATCACCACCACCAAGGACACCACCAAGGACTCCTCCACCTCCACCAGTATCACCACCACCAAGGACACCACCAAGGACTCCTCCACCTCCACCAGTATCACCACCACCAAGGACACCACCAAGGACTCCTCCACTGCCTTTGTTTCCACCTCCAAGGACACCACCAGGCAGTCCTCCACCACCAAGGACACCACCAAGGACTCCTCCACTGCCTTTGTTTCCACCTCCAAGGACACCACCAGGCAGTCCTCCACCACCAAGGACACCACCAAGGACTCCTCCACTGCCTTTGTTTCCACCTCCAAGGACACCATCAAGCAGTCCTGTTCCAAACAAGCCTGTGTTGAGAAGAGAATGGTTCCCGTTAGGCTTTCCCCCATCACCAGCTTCAACTCAGTTTCCACGGGATACTCATCACCAGATTGTGCTCCTGCAGCCTAGCACTAATCATCAACCTCTTTTAATGACCCCATAATCCCTTGCGGAGTGGATTCTGGGCAACTGAATGGAGCTAGCAGAGTGTTTACTGGCCAGATGCCCTTCCCGTCACCAATGCGGAGTTACATTCAGCAGATATATTCTCATTGTGCCCAGAGAGGGAAATATCTGCCTCTACCTAGGATCGAACTCACAGTTTCCTGAGTGTGAGGCAAGAGCTCCACCTCTAGGCTGCCACACCACTCTACAGCCTACTACCAATGCTATTACCTATTTGAGTGTGTACGTATGCATGCATCAGAGGTGGGTTTCAGCAGGTTCTGGAGAACTGGTAGTGGAAATTTTGAGTAGTTCGGAGAACCGTAGTAAAAATTCTGACTGGCCCCGCCCCCATCTATTCTCTGCCTCCCGAGTCCCAGCTGATTGGGAGGAAATGGGGATTTTGCAGTAACCTTCCCCTGGAGTGGGGTGGGAATGGAGATTTTACAGTATCCTTCCTCTGCCACGCCCACCAAGCCATGTCACGCCCACCAAGCCCCACCCACAGAACCGGTAGTAAAAAAAATGGAAACCCATCATTGGCATGCATGTAAGCACGTATCTATGTATGTATGTGTGTATGTATTTGTCTGTCTGTTTGTTTTATTATACTGGTATTCCACCCTTTATAATATTTTTTTTACCAACAACTCAAGATGGCAAACGTATCCAACCTTGCATGTTGCCCATCGCAATATTCCTACATGGTGGGTTGAGCCGAGAGAGATTGATTGGCCCCAAATCAGCCAGCTGGCTAAGGTGGGAATTAGAACTCACCGTCTCCTGGTGATTGACCCAAAGTCACCCAATCAGCTTTCCTATCTAAGGCAGGACTAGAACTCACTGTCTCTTGGTGATTGGCCCAAAGTCACCCAGTTAGTTTTCATACCTAAAGCTAGACTAGAACTCACCATCTCCTGGTGATAGGCCCAAATTCACCCAGTTAGTTTTCATACCTAAAGTTAGACTAGAACTCACCATCTCCTGGTGATTGGCCCAAATTCACCCAGTTAGTTTTCATACCTAAAGCTAGACTAGAACTCACTGTCTCCTGGTGATTGGCCCAAAGTCACCCAGCCACCTTTCACACCTAAGGCAGGACTAGATCTCTCCATCTCCTGGTGATTGGCCCAAAGTCACCCAATTAGTTTTCATACCTAAAGCTAGACTAGAACTCACCATCTCCTGGTGATAGACCCAAAGCCACCCAGCTGACTTTCATGCTTAGGGCAAGACTAGAACTCACTGTCTCCTGGTGATTGGCCCAAAGTCACCCAGTTAGTTTTCATACCTAAAGCTAGACTAGAACTCACCATCTCCTGGTGATAGGCCCAAAGCCACCCAGTTGACTTTCATGCTTAGGGCAAGACTAGAACTCACTGTCTCCTGGTGATTGGCTCAACATCACCCAGCTGGCTTTCATGTCTAAAACAGGACTAGAACTCACCGTTTCCTGGTGATTGGCTCAAAGTCACCCATCTGGCTTTCATGCCTAAGGCAGGACTAGAACTCTCCATCTCCTGGTGATTGGCCCAATGTCACCAGCTGGCTTTTATGCCTAAAGCGGGACTAGAACTCATAATCTCCACCTTCTAGTCTGGTGTCTTAGCCGTTAGATCAAGGGTCTCCAAACTTGGGAACTTTCCAACTTGTGGACTTCAACTCCCAGCATGGTTGGCTGGGGAATTCTGGGAGTTGAAGTCCACAAGTCTTAAAGTTTAGAAACCGCTTGCATTAATGAAACATCGACTGTCTAATGAAACATCAGCATGGCTGTTTGGGGAATTCTGGGAGTTGAAGTCCACACATCCTCAATTTGCTGAGGTTAAGAAACCTATCTAGATTATAACTTTAGTTTTAGATACTGTATTTGCAAGCCTTGTGCAGTTTGAAATGTATGCTTTCACGTTTTGGAAGAAATTATTTCTTGCTTAAATATAGTTATAGCTATAGCCTCAGTTTGTTCGTAAACTTTTTTCTGAAAATACCCAGAGTGGGGGACACGTAGAATCAATATCCTTATCCAGATACACCCATGGATGCAAAGAATCTAGCTAGCATTCCTGCCAGGATGAACCATTGTCCAATTGTGGCTTTACTCTGATGGAATCTGTCCAAAGGAGCAAAATGCCATTTCACGGGATTCCCTGAACATTTAACTTACCCCTTCGAGTCCTTCCAGAGTCTAAACCTTGGAGGCTGCTGAGCCCAAGCGTTGGTCCGAGCAAACAGCAGAAGAGGGCCATGCAGATGGCCTCAGCCATGGTCATGGTGGACATCCTGAAAGAGAAGGAAGAAAAGAATGGGTGGAGATGATCTGGATGGGTTCTCAGCATTTGAAGTCCTTGGGGCATCTATGGAGATTCACCGTCATCCAAGTCGTGGTTGTCCCAAAGGGGCTTTTTCAAGAGGCAACTGGACTTTCTGGATTTTCTTTCAAGATGTTTTGCTTCCTATCCAAGAAGCTTCTTGAGCTCTGACTGGATGGTGGGGAATGGAAGGATTTCTACTGCTTGCAGACAGTTGGTCATTTGCATCCTTTTAGAGGGTCGTTGAGGCCACCTGGAAGTTTATCTGTGTCCTAAGGGTCACCTGAGTAGTGGGTGTGGTGCCTTATTGGAACTGCTGAAAGATCAGTGTTGGAGACTGGAGATAGATGATGTTGTATTCCTCCCCCTCTGTTGAGAGAGGGCTGTTCAATTTTGACACAGATGGCTTCTTTGACTCCTCTTTCAATCCAGCAGTCCTCTCTGTCCAAAATATGGACTTTGCTGTCTTCAAAAGAGTGGCATTTGTCTTTTAAATGCAGATGGACTGCTGAATCTCGTCCTGATGGATTTGTTCTCCTTTGTTCTCCTATGTTGTGCCATGCGTTTGTGAAGTGACTGTTTTGTTTCCCCAATGTACAAATCTGTCTTCAAAGAAAAACCAGAAAGTCCAGTTGCCTCTTGAAAAAGCACCTTTGGGACAACCAGGACCTGGTTGACTGAGAATCTCTATAGATGCCTTCCTTTTCTATTTTTCATGCTATCATTCTTTAATTCATAGGATGAAACTTAAAAATCTGAAATCCTTTTAGAGAGTCGTTGAGGCCACCTGGAGGTTTATCTGTGTCCTCAGGGTCACCTGAGTGGTGCAAATGGGTGCAACTACAACACAATCCTTTCAGGAGTTCCAAGAAAGCTCCACGCCCATTTGTAGTATTCAGGTGACCCTGAGGATAAACCTACAAGTAGCCTCAATGTCCTTCTAAAAGGATGCAAATGACCAGCTATCTGCAAGGAGTAGAAATCCTTCCATTCCCCTCCATCCAGTCAGAGCTGAAGAAGCTTCTTGGATGAGAAGTGAAACCTCTTCTAAGAAAAACCAGAAATTCCAGTTGCCTCCTGAAAAAAGCACCTTTGGGACAACCATGACCTGGATGACGGAGAATCTCTACAGACTTTTAGCTATACAATTTGGAATGAACAGCCTTTGAATGGTGTGGGAATAAGGAATGGATTTCCAGAAGAAAAAATTGCAGACTACAGGAACCATTTGCACCACTCAGGTGACCCTGAGGACACAGAGAAACCTCCAAGTGGCCTCAACGACCCTCTAAATGAATGCAAATGACCAGCTAGCTATCTGCAAGGAAGTTAAATCCTTTCCTTCCCCACCATCCAGTCAGAGCAGAAGAAGCTTCTTGGATGAGAAGCGAAACCTCTTCTAAGAAAAACCATGGTGTGGCGCTGAGCCCGGGGCTTATAAAGAAGGAGCAGAGCAAAATCAAAGTCACCAGTTGGCATCCGTTGACCCGAATGAATGGCTGCCTTTAAGAACTTTTAAGCTGTGGGCTCAACCTCAAAACCATGTCGAAATCAGGAGTCATCCTTTCTGCTCAGCTAAGGAGGTTGGAGAGGTTTGGGAAATTGGACGCAGCTGGCTACAGAGATGTTGTACAGTGATGGGTGCTCCATCATTAGAAACCTTCAAAAAGAGGGTGGATTAGCCATTTGTCCAGAATGGTAGAGGGTCTCGTGCTTGAGCAGGGGGTTGGACTAGAAGACCTCCAAGGTCTCTTCCAACTCCATTGTTCTGCTCTGCTCTGTTCTACTCTTCTCCTGTTCTGTTCTAATCGTCAACAAAGATGATGAGGGGACTGGAGGCTAAAACATATGAAGAACGGTTGCAGGTATGTCTAGTTTAATGAAAAGAAGGACTAAGGGGAGACAGGATAGCAGTCTTCCAATATCTCAGGGGCTGCCCCAAAGAAGAGGGAGTCAAGCTCTTCTCCAAAGCACCTGAAGACAAGACAAGAAGCAACGCATGGAAACTCATCAAGGAGAGAAGCAACTTAGAACTAAGGAGAAATTTCCTGACAGTGGGAACAATTAACCAGTGGGACAACTTACCTCCAGAAGCTGTGAGTGCTCCAACACTGGAAGTTTTTAAGAAGATGTTGGATAACCATTTGTCTGAAGTGGTGTAGGGTTCCCTGCCTAAGCTGGGGGTTGGACTAGAAGACCTCCAAGGTCCCTTCCAACTCTGTTATTCTATTCTATTCTATTCTATTCTATTCTATTCTATTCTATTCTATTCTATTCTATTCTATTCTATTCTATTCTTATTTATTTATTTTATTTGTCAAGCATGTATTAGATAACAGATATAAGTATAAACATAATTTGAATACATGAAAAGAGTAAGTAAAAAGGAATAGTAGGACATGGATGATAGGCACGCTGGTGTGCTTATGCATGGCCCTTACAGACCTCTTAGGAATGGGGTGAGGTCAACAGTAGACAGTCTAAGGTTAAAGTTTTGGGGCTTTGGGGATGAAACCACAGAGTCAGGTAGTGCATTCCAGGCGTTGACAACTATTCTGTTCTGTTCTGTTCTGTTCTGTTCTGTTCTGTTCTGCTCTGCTCTGCTCTGCTCTGCTCTGCTCTGCTCTGCTCCTGTTCTGTTCTGTTCTGTTGGCAGGAGAATAAGTAATGGGTGGAAGCTCATTAAAAAACAGATCCAATCTGGAAATAAGGAGGAATTTCCTGATTATGAATTGGTGGAATAACTTGCCAGCCAGAATTGTGGGTGCTCCATCGCTGGAGTTTTTCAAAAACAGACTGGGGAACCATTTGTCCAGGATGGTAGAGATGGGCAAGGGGTTGGACTACAAGACCTCCAAAGTCCCTTCCAATCCAGTTATTCTATGATTGATATTCTGTGCTGGTGGACCAGTAAGTGAGAATTGAAACTCTTCTTCTAACTGTCCGTTGAAAGTTATTCTGTTATTCTCTAAGTGGGACTGATGTTCTCTCTTTTGAACTGCTAGCAGATCTTTTTCTGTGTCCCCCCTCCACACACTACCTCCAAAGGCCCCCAGGATTAGAGGCTACCTCCGACTGTATGCTCAGTTTTCTAATAGCTCATTAGCAACAGGAGTAAATGTTGCATAATAATCAGAAAGAAAGAAAAAAGAAAGTTATTCTGTTATTCTCTAATTCCATTATTCTGTTATAATTGCCTCAACAGTAAGGGCAGATACTACCTGATTAACCTCAATTAGCCAACTACCTGCTGAAATTTCCCCAAAGGGAAGGGCCAAAAGGGAGCATTTTCTTGGGAGGCCCTCCCCTACCAAAAGATAAACACACACACACAAGGCAAGATCCATTGGCCATTGTCTTTTCCCAGAATTTTCTTTCAGTTTCCCAGTTTTAGCCTGCAGCCCTGGGATCTCCTGGTGGTCTTCTTTCTAAGTCCTAAGCAGGTTCAGTCCTGCTTAGCTTCCCAAGATCAGGCAGTCCAGCTAATTGTAGCTGGTGCAGAATATTTAATATTTCCTCTCATTTTCGTCAGGGTCTCCAGCAGGTTAATTAAAGGCCCTTTAAAGAAGGAGAGGAAGATAATTTCCTTGAGACGTTTCGATGCCCCACTGTTCAATTTAAACCAACTGTCTTTTTTCTCCCCTCCCATCAACGGAGAACATTTGTAATCCTTTCGGTTATTAATTCACGAACGCCTTTCGAATTAATGTGTCACATTTACTCAGAATTTCAGTTCAGGCAGGACGTTTCATCAACGCTTCACAGTTGCATCCCCTCCATCTGCCTTTGTAAGTCTGGAGATGATTAAACTGGGCTTGTTCCTTGCTGGCTCTGATTTTTATGCAAAATTAGCTGCTTTGAGGAGAAAGATCGATTCAGTCACAACCCCCTGTGTGAATTGCATGGACGTGACCCACGAATCAAAAATCCATTTGTCCTTATGAAAAGCTTACAGCCTTAATTGATTTATGGATCCTTATCCACACAACCTTGTGATTTGATTGAGATGGTTGACCCCTTCCAGTGGGCCTGTCTCTGGGGTCTCTGAAAGGGGGGAAGAAACCACAGGTACCCCTGAGCTGTGCCCCTTTTAGGATGGGCTGAAAGATGGACTTTTCTTTTTTTAAAAAAAAAATTGATTTATATGCCGCCCTTCTCCGGAGACTCAGGGCGGCTTACAATGCGTTAAGCGATAGCCTTCATACTTTTGTATATTTATACAAAGCTTATTGCCCCCACAAACTGGGTCCTCATTTCACCTACCTTAGAAAGGATGGAAGGCTGAGTCAACCTTGAGCCTGGCAAGATTCGAACTTACAGTAATTGCAGGCAGCTGAATGATAATAACAGGCTATTAGTCTGCTGCGCCACCAGACTTGGCCATCGAAGACGATTAGGGGACTTCTTTCCCTTTCCAAAGTTGCGCATATGCGATTCTAGCCGCAGTGGTAATATGTATGAAAAGGTACCAGTCTATTTTCCTTATGCCCCCAGGGTTTATTCCTAATAAGTAGACCTCTGGTCTCAATTGAAAGCTGACTCCTGTAATCTCCATGAGCCAATCTTTTATCTTGCTCCAACAGTTTTGGGCTTGTAGACATGTCCACCATTGGTGGTAAAATGTACCCCTGATTGTACCATCGGATCAGATGATTATTAACAAAATTTTGTGGTGTGCAGAATGCGATAGATTAACATATATTCTTAAAGATAGACAAGAATCAACTTTCAATCAAAGCTGGGATAAATGGTACCAATGGATAGAAGTAAAAATGTCATGAGATAGATGTTAGGAAAGCATCTGGCATAGATATGTAAATAGCAAACTAAATATAAATAAGGTAATATTAGATATAAGAAGATATAAGAAGATTAACAAGTGTAAGATGCAGTATGATAAACCTAATCGAATCTGTAGTATGATGATATGTAATGTTATTTAGAAACTGTATATATATATATGGGAGTTGAATCAACCTCAGTTGTATGTATGTGATTTTGTCTTGTTATAGTCTTTTTCTGTGTTTTTTTTTTAATTTATAATAAAAATTATTTTAAAAAAAAGATGATTAGGGGACTGGAGGCTAAAACATATGAAGAATGATTGTAGGAATTGGGTCTTTCTATCTACAGTAGTGGCCAAAATTGTGGAAACCTTTTGGGAAAAGTGTATTTTTGAGGTTTGATGGCCAGTAACACCACTTTTTTGGGGGGAGTTTCAAGATAATCCTATTCCACTGCTGGAATGGCCTGGGAAAAGCCCAGATCTTCTTAACCCAATGGAAAATCTATGGAGCTGACTCAAGAAACTGGTTAGTCAGAAGTGACCCAGCAATAAAACCCAGTTAATAGAAGCCATCATTCAATCTTGGTTTCCCATGATAACAGCTGCAGAACTCAAAGGCTTGGTTCACTCCATGGGAAGACGTTGTAAGGCCGTCATTCATGCTAAAGGTTACCCAACTAAGGATTAACTGACGTGGTGATCATTTTTGTATATCTCGTTTTTTTCTACGTGTTTCACTTTTCTTCTTTATACTGTAACCACTATTCTAATAGCAAATCCTTCATAAAAGGATTTATTGCATTACATTCTTGACTAAATTATCTTTCCATTGATATATAATTTTATGGTACTATTCCAAAAAAAAAAAGTGTTGTTATTAGCTAGTTTTAGAAAATACACTTTTCCCAAAAGGTTTCCACAATTCTGGCCACTACTGTAATGAAAAGAAGGACCAGGATAGCAATCTTCCAATATTTGAGGGGTTGCCCCGAAGAAGAGGAGGTCAACCTATTCTCCAAAGCACCGGAAGACACGACAAGAAACCATGGATGGAAACTATAATCAAGGAGAGAAGCAACCTGGAATTAAGGAGAAACTTCCTGACAGTGAGAACAATTAGAGGAATGACTTGCCTCCAAAGGTTGTGGCTGCTCCAGCATCCACAAGAAGGTCTTCAAGAAGAGATTGGGCATCCACTTGTCTGAAATGGCATAGGGTCTCCTGCTTGAGTGGAATGGATGGGGGTGGACTAGAAGACCTCCAAGGTCCCTTCCAACTCTGTTATTCGGTTATTCAGTGGAACAACCTGCCTCCAGAAGTTGTGGGTGCTCCAGCATTGGAGGTCTTCAAGAAGAGTTCCATTAGTCTGCTGCTTGGGCAGGGGGTTGGACTAGAAGACCTCCAAGGTCCCTTCCAACTCTGTTCTTCTACGTTCTCCAGAGCTTTAGTCCTCAGAACCCCCACTGGAAACTAACTCTCCTGCCTGCTTCTTGCGATCCACCTTCTGCTCTGTATGATGATCTAAGAGAAGAAACCGTACGCTCTTACCTGAGAGTCTTCAGCTTTGGCAAGTAGGGTTTCCTTGCCACCTTTCTTATATATGCAAGCCGTGGGCAGGTAGAGGAGGAAGAAGGGTTGAATTTGAAACCTCTCAGCCGGATTGTTTCCTCCTCCCGTGGCTTTGTGTAAGTGTCTCACAGGACAATTTTTTTCCTCCAACAAAGTCAGGGGTAGACTTGCTCCTGGGTGAGTGGTGGTGGTTAGAGTTCTTCCTTGCCCGGTGGAAGAACCACCAACTTGGAGAAAGTGATGTTGTTATGGTGCTGGGAAGGGAAGATCTACCTTGATCCAGACATTCAGGGGATAGGGGGTGGCAAGCAAGGGCCATGTATTGTTGTCTCAGGAGCTCCATTCAACGTGGACATCTCAAGGCAGCCCAGAGAATGAGCTGGGGGCTGTATCCTGGGAGGGTTTAAAGCCACTGAGATAGTCCCTTTCCCTTGGACATTTCCTGAAGCAGCTTGAACATTGGGCCCTACCTGTTCGATCAATCAATCAGAATAGAATCACTGGGACCTTGGAGGTCTTCTAGTCCAACCCCCTGCTCAAACAGGAGACCCTATTCCAGTGATGGCTAACCTTTTTGCCGTCTTGTGCCAAAACCGGGGGCAGCACAGGGGGGGTTTGCGTGGGTGTGTGCCCACGCCCAAAATTCAATGCGCATGTGACACCACCCCACTCCCCCCACTTTTGGCACGCGATGGCACGGTGGGCCCAGTAGGCCCGTTTTTCACCCTCCCGAGGCTCCAGAGTCTTTCTTGGAGCCTGGGGAGGGCAAAAATAGCCTTCCCCACCCCCGGAGGCTCTTCGGAGGTTGGAAACAGCCCATTTCCCAACCACCAGAAGAAAATCAGCTGGCTGGCACGCACATGCATGCTGGAGCTGAGCTAGGGCAATGCTCGCATGCCCACAGATGCCACCTGTGGCACCCGTGCCATAGGTTCGCTATCACGGCCCTATGCCATTTCAAAAAAATGTTTGACCAACATTTTCCTTTTTGCTCTTTATATACAGGTAAAACCTCTGAAAAAGTAAAAGACTTAGAGCTGTGATGGCGAACCCATGGCACGCGTGCCAGAAGTGGCACACAGAGCCTACTCTGCTGGCAGGCATGCCGTCGCCCCAGGTCAGATCTCCGTGGCGTTTCTTTCGTGAGCTTCTGTTTCCCTGCAAAAGACAAAACAGAAGCTCACAAAAGAAAAAGATCTTACCTCTTGCCGCGCTGCCGCTGTTGGAATGCCCCGCCTCCCGCCGGCCAGCTAGTCTTTGGGTCCCTGCTGCGCATGCACGCATGTTGGTGCATGTGCACGCATGACCGTGCAATTTTGTGCGCATGTTGGTGCATGTCAGTGCAGGTTCGTGTGCATGTTGGCGCATGTGCACGCATGTTGGTGCATGTGCACGCATGACCGTGCAATTTTGTGCACATGTTGGTGCATGTCAGCACAGGTTCGTGCGCATGTTGGCACATGTGCACATGTTGGTGCATGCATATGTATGTCGATGCATGCATGCATTCGTACACACGCACGTTCAGTTTGGGCATGCACGCGTGCACAGTTTGGGCACTCGGTGTCTAAAAGGTTCGCCATCCTTGAACTACAGCCATCCTGATAGGTTCCCGCCTCAAACCCTGGAAATCCCCTGGAAGGGGATGCCAAGTTGGTGCCAAGATGTACAACAGCGTCAACATCAAAGTCCTTACTGGCATCCTTGACTATCCTTAAGAGATGCCTCTTGTCTCTGCTGGCAGCAGCACCTGGCAGGCAACACACCTTTTCCCAAACGTCCACCTCCTTTCCTAAATTGACATCTCTTACAGTTGAGTCACCAACCAGAAAGTGGCTTCTCTTTTTACATACTTTGCTTGCCTCACCTGACTGGTGTACAATACCTTATTCTGTGCTGCCCAGCTCACTCACACACACACACAGAGGTAATGGTGGTTTGGTAAGTTTATGAATATTCCCCAGCAATCCCCTTCACCAAAACCCCAGGACTGTCCTAATGAAGTCCAGCCCAAAGCAGACCGTTGCTAGCCCAGAGAGCAATGGCCAGTGAGTCCACAAGGCACTTGAAAGTTTCCCAAACAAGATAAATCCACCAGGCAAAACTTAATCCACAACTCAAGAGGGCTCACAAGGCACGATCCAAATCAAGGCACAGTGTCAATCCAGCGCAAGGCAGGAAACACACAGCTAGGAAAAAAAACACCTTGTTCCCAGCATCGCCTCCATCTGCCTGCTGTGCTAAATACGAAGCTTCTGGTGCAGCCCACCAAGCGGGGGCAAGGCAGCCTCCTTGCGAGTAATCAGGCTGACCTTCTCTGCTCCTGCCTTTTCTCTGCCCTACGTGTTCTCGGATCGGGTACAGAAGGCAGTTCCTCCTCCTCATCGCTGGTCAGCTGCAGCTGTTTGCTTTCCCCATCTGAAGCTTCAGGTATGTCCTGCTACAGCTGCGCTTCAGCCTTTCTTGATCGGGATTCCCTGTGCACAGTCACTCACGCCCTCGTCACCTCTCGCCTTGACTACTGCAATGCTCTCTACATGGGGCCCCCCTGGAGGGGCACCCGGAGGCTCCAGCTGGTCCAGAACGCAGCAGCGCGGGTAGTGATGGGAGCAGCCTGGTGCTCCCATGTAACACTGCTCCTGCGCGAGCTGCACTGGCTCCCGGTGGTCTTCCGGGTGCGCTTCAAGGTGTTGGTCATCACCTTTAAAGCGCTCCATGGCATAGGGCCTAGCTATCTCCGAGACCGCCTGCTGCCACCAACGACCTCCTATCAACCCGTGCGCTCCCACAGAGAGGGCCTCCTCGGGGTGCCATCGGCCAAGCAATGTAGACTGGTGGCCCCCAGGGGGAGGGCCTTCTCTGTGGGGGCATCTACCCTCTGGAATCAGTTGCCCCCGGAGATAAGAAGAATCCAGGACCTCAATGCCTTCCGCCGTGCCCTTAAAACCCACTTTTTCCAGCAAGCCGGGCTGGCTTAGGAAGAAATTTTTAAAAAATTTTTAAATGTTTAATTGGTTTGTGGTTTTTTAAATTTTGGGCCAAATTTATATAGATTTTAATTGTTTTTAATATTTAGTTTAGTTTAGTTTAGTTTATTTGATTTGTATACCGCCCTACTCCCGAAGGACTCAGGGCGGTGAACAGCCAACAATAAAATACATAAATACACAAAATTTAAAAGCCCGATAAAATCAAATTAAATTATTTGGCCCAGACAAATTAAAATACCCCAATAATTTAAAAACAGATTAAAATTTACATATTTAAAAAGGGAAGAGATCAGGCCAAGCCCGCTTGATGGAATAAAAGAGTCTTCACAGCACGGCGGAAGGAGCGCAGATCCGGGATCCTCCGTATCTCCGGGGGGAGCTCATTCCAGATGGCGGGTGCCCCCACAGAGAAGGCTCTCCCCCTGGGGGCCGCCAGTCGACACTGTTTGGCTGACGGCACCCGGAGGAGTCCCTCTCTATGAGAGCGTACTGGCTGGTGGGAGGCTATTGGTGGTAGTAGGCGGTCTCGTATATACCCTGGTCCTAAGCCATGGAGCGCTTTAAAGGTGGTAACCAAAACCTTGAAGCGCACCCGGAAGACCACTGGGAGCCAGTGCAGCTCGCGCAGGAGAGGTGTTACATGGGAGCGCCATGTCGCTTCCATTACCACCCGCGCGGCCGCACTCTGCGCCAGTTGGAGCCTCCGGGTGCTCCTCAAGGGGAGCCCCATGTAGAGAGCGTTGCAATAGTCCAGACGGGAGGTGACGAGGGCATGAGTGACCGTGCATAACGAGTCCCGATCCAGAAAGGGACGCAACTGGCGAATCAGATCATGTTTTTAATTCTGGCTGTGCACCGCCCTGAGTCCTCAGGGAGAAGGGCGGTATATAAATTGAAAAATAAAAAATAAAAATAAAATAAAAAATAGCTCTCTGCCATCTGCTCAGAGCCATTCCCCAACTCCCCTCCCAGGAGTGGTTCATCCTCCTGCAAATTGACATCTGGAGAGGTATCTGGGGAAGCGTCCTGGCGGGAGTCATCACAGTTTCCCACCTTCTCCTATCCAAAACAACCTTCTTCCTCTCGGACCACAACCTCCTGCTCAGGTGAGTTATGGTCATCATTGCAAACAGCTGGTCCTGCCACCTTAGTATCTCGATTAAGGTCAGCTGTGTCTCTTAGGCAGGGACACACCAAAAGCTTTGGGTTTGTGGTTCACAGCTCTCACCCTGGAGATGTCCTTACTGCTCTTCTCCTGCAGGATCTTTTTGGTAGAGGGGGCGCATAATGGGACATCTCCATGGAACAGAGTGGCTGAGCAGGACAACTAATTTCAGCCTGGAGAGCACAGACTAGAGACTCTAGATCAGGGGTCCCCAAGCTCCAGGCCGCGGTCCATTACAGGGCCTTGAGCTGTTCGGAACCAGGCCACAGGAAGTGGTGGGTGAACGCATGTGCGCATCCCCACTTCAGGCAGTGAGTGAGCACTTGTGCTCCATTTGTGTGAGCAGGGGGTACACGTGCCTGCCGCTCGTGCAAATGGAGGTGTGTGTTAGTGTACACTTGCCTGCCACTTACATGGAACCATTCCTTCTGCCCCTCCCCCCACCGGTCCACAAAGGCGGAGAGATTGGGGAACTCTAGCAATCTGTCCAGGTAGACTCGCAATTTGTTTACAAATAGGACAGTATCCAAACAGAGCACACGAAAGACAGCTGCAACATAGTGACTAAATTAGTAGCAAAATACTGTGGATATAGTATACTTAGATTTCAGCAAGGCATTCGACAAAGTAGACCACAAAACATTTTCTTCGTAAGCTAGAAAAAAGTGGGATAGATGGCTTCACCACCAGATGGATTCATAACTTCAAGGTTTTGGTTACCACCTTTAGAGCGCTCCATGGCTTAGGACCTGGTTATTTACGGGACCGCCTACTACCACAAACAGCCTCCCACCGGCCGGTACGCTCTCATAGAAAGGGGCTCCTCCGGGTGCCGTCAGCCAAGCAGTGTCGACTGGCATCCCCCAGGTGGAGGGCCTTCTCTGTGGGGGCACCCACTATCTGGAACGAGCTCCCCCCGGAGATACGGAGGATCCCGGATCTGCGCACTTTCCGCTATGCTCTTAAGACCCTCCTATTCCAGCAAGCCGGCCTGGCCTAATTTTCTCCCCTTTCTTTTAAATTTTTAAATTGGAATTTTAATTTGTTTTTAAATTATTGGGATTTTTAATTGTCTTGGGCTAAATTATTTAATTTGGTTTTAATTATGTTTCTAACTTTTGTATTTATGTATTTTATTCTGTGCCTGTTCACCGCCCTGAGTCCTTCGGGAGTAGGGCGGTATATAAATTTAATAAAACAAACAAACAAACTGGCTGACAAACAGTACTCAACGAGTAGTTCTTAATGGATCTACGTCTACATGGAGCAAAGTAAGCAGTGGGATACCACAAGCTTCCGTCTTAGGTCCAGGACTCTTCAATATCTTCATAAACGACTTAGATGAGGGAATAAAAGGGGAATTTACCAAATTTGCAATGGTGTAGGGTCTCCTGTTTGGGCGGGGCAGGAGGGTTGGACTAGATGAACTACAAGACCCCTTCCAACTCTGTTAATCTGTAATCTGCAAAACAAAGTGTTGCATTAAGCTAAGCCAGACATTCTAAAATCAAATTGCAATCACAGAAGGACTTACCAAGGATGAACTACTGCTGATTTAAATTTCGAGTTATATGATTTGGGCGCCGTTAGGCGCGTGGGTCCCCTGGACTTCGTCTCGGTCCTCCTGAACTCACAGTGAGGGGCTCTTCCCAGCAGCCTTTGGTGCTATGCAAATGCAATGTGGATGCCACCAAACGAGGGGGCTTCACCAGAGAAGTCACTAAAATATGGGGGGACAAGACCGGAGAAGACGCAATCGCCGGCACACTCAAATGTATCTGTCTGAGTCCATAAGAAGGCAGGAGAAGAAGCGAGGGATGGATGGAAACACCCTCTCTTGGTTGGCATGGCAAGTCGTTGATATTTATGGATGGCTCAACTTGAATGACTTCTGGAACATTCTGTGCTGGAATATTCAGTGCTATATCTTCATTGACCAATCAAGCAAGTGGGATTTTTTTTTAAAATTAAGAAATGCTGTCAGGCTTCCAAGTAATAACCCCAAAGCAATCAAAACCCTGAGGCCTACAGTTTTCTCAAAGCATAATTTTATTTGGGTTGTCATATTGGCACAGCTGATGAAAACCCGACTCTGAAGGACCCAGGTTCATCAAAACCCAATGTTCTTGGGGGGCCCCAGGTCACATGTCCATCACATGGCCCCAATCAGGCTGTAGTCCCAGCTCTAGCTGGCTTTGGTCCATATCCTTCCAACATCTGGTAGAGCGTCCTTGGCTCCCACGAGAAAGAATGTTATTTTGGCTACACATCCCCCAGCTAGCTCTACCTCCCTCCTTACGTTCCCACAGCTCCACCTGGCCTCGCTGTGGCAGCCCTGAAGATGCTCCCAAAAGATGGCTTCACGGCTGACAGGCTGCCCCCCTCAGTTGAGGAGGATCTCCTGGCAAGAGAAAATCAAAGGGAGGTTAGATGCTCCCCAAAAATGGCTTCAGGGCTGACAGATGCATTTATGGTAGGTAGGGAAGATGACCTTGGGAGACCTTCTGCCGATGGACTCAACATCACGATCAGTCAAATGGGTGGGAAGGGGTTGATTCTAACTCCAAAGCCTTACCTCCCTATCTGTCTGTCTATCCCAGAGGTCCCCAAACATGGCAGCTTTAAGACTTGTGGACTTCAGTTCTGGGAGTTGAAGTCCACAAGTCTTAAAGCTGCCATGTTTGAAGACCTCTGGATCCACATGGTCACAATCCTGAGTCAGGAAACCACTTTGACCAATTTTGGGTTGGGCTGAGAATCAGGCTGGGTGGCAGCTGGGCTTCTCCTCAACTCTCCCACTGGTGCAGAGGGGGGTGTTTCCACCAAGGAAGCAGCATGATGGGCAAGGATCACACATGCATAATTTTGTTTATTTATTTACTTACTATTTATTTATCTTGTCCTGTTTATGTGTATATTAGAGGTGGAGACCCTTTGAGAGCTGTATGCAACGTGATTTCATTTTAATGTATGCCGATTAGTGACCATCAAGTTTATTCAAAGTGACCATAAAGTTTATTCTAAGTCGAATCCAACAACCATAATAGGAACCCAACTTTTGTGGGGGGAAGGAATAGGGAAGGAGGCTGAGATATCAGCAGAAGAACTTCCCATATAATTTAGGTCCTGTCTGAAGTATCTCAGTAGAGACCAGAACAGAATAACAGAGTTGGAAGGGATCTTGGAGATCTTCTAGTAGTTCAACTCCCTGCTGAGACAGGAAACCCTATTACCATTTCAGACAAATGGCTGCCCAGTCTCTTCTGGAAGATCTCCAGTGATGGAGCACCCACAACATCTGGAGGCAAGATGTTCCACTGATTAATTGTTCTCACTATCAGGAAATTTCTCCTTAGTTCTAAATTGCTTCTCTCCTTGATTGGTTTCCACCTGTTGCTTCTTCTCCTGCCTTCAGGTGCTTTGGAGAATAGGTGGACTTCCTCTTCTTTGTGGCAACCCCTGATATATTGGAAGACTGCTCTCCTGTCTCCCCTAGTTCTTCTGTTCATTAGACTAGACACATCCAATTCCTTCACCCATTCTTCATATGTTTTAGCCTCCAGTCCCCTCATCATCTTTGTTGCTCTTCTCTGCACTCTTTCCAGAGTCTCCACATCCTTTTACATTGTGACGACCAATGCTGGATGCAGTATTCCAAGTTCTCAAGCAACATTGGTATTGTCATCTCAGAAATGCATGTGAGGTTGGGTTTTGAAATGGATTTTGAAGATTCAAAAGACAAAGGTTCAAGGGCCTCTTCAGATACTCAGAAGCCATGAAAGCAACCGATCAACGGTAGTCTACTTGGAGAAGGCTATAATCAGTGGAACGGCTTGCCTCCAAAAGTTGTAGGCGCTCCATTATTGGAAGTTTCTAAGAAGAGATTGGACAGCCATTTGTTCAGAATGGTATAGGCTTTCCTGCTTGGGCAGAAGGTTGGACTAGAAGACCTCCAAGGTCCCTTCCAACTCTGTAATGTGCAGAATGGTGGACCAGGAAAGGACTAGGAATCCTGGGATCTGGCTTTTCAACATCACATACCTCTCCTCCTCCTCCTCCTCCTCCTCCTCCTCCTCCTCCTCCTCCTCCTCCTCCTCCTCCTCCTCCTCCTCCTCCTCCTCTTCTTCTTCTTCTTCTTCTTCTTCTTCTTCTTCTTCTTCTTCTTCTTCTTCTTCTTCTTCTTCTTCTTCTTCTTCTTCTTCTTCTTCTTCTTCTTCTTCTTCCACATGCTCTTGTTTTGGAGTGTTATTCTGGACATGAACATCACTGCTCATCTGGTGACCTCACGCTGATCCTTAAAAGGCAACATGGGATCAACAGTAGAGATCTTCACGTTTCTAAATTCTATAATCTCCCAGGACTTGAAATGGACAACTAACATTAGAACCATTGTTAAAAAGGTGCAACAAAGAGCATTGTTCCTGCGTCAACTCAGAAAGCTCAAACTGCCCAAGGAGCTGCTGATCCAGTTCTACAGAGGAATTATTGAGTCTGTCATCTGCACCTCCATAACTGTCTGGTTTGGTTCTGCAACCCAACAAGACAGACACAGACTTCAGAGGATCATTAGAACTTCAGAAAAAACCATGGCTACCAACCTGCCTTCCATGGAGGATCTGTCTACTGCACGAGTCAAAAAGAGGGTTGTGAAAATATCTACAGACCCCTCACATCCTGGACATAAACTGTTTCAACTCCTACCCTCCAAATGACGCTATAGAGCATTGCACACCAGAACAACTAGACACAAGGACAGTTTTTTCCCCAACGCCATCACTCTGCTAAACAACTAATTCCCCCAGCACTGTTTCATTTCTCATCTTTTATCATCTTCTCATCTTTCCTACTACCATCTCCTGTTGGTTTCTTTTGATTTACCAAATGTACATTAATCATTAATTGTAAGATACAATCATAACTTATGATTAATGATTGTAATGATGATTTATGATCTATGGCCGATTTACCTGCTGTTTATAGGTACACTGGGAATTTATGCAGCGGAGACAAATTCCTTGTGTGTCCAAACACACTTGGCCAATAAAGAAAAAAGAAAGAAAGAAAGAAAGAAAGAAAGAAAGAAAGAAAGAAAGAAGATGGAAGGAAGGAAGGAGAGAGAGAAAGAAAGAAAGAAAGAAAGAGAAAGGAAGGAAGGAAGGATGGGAAAGAAAGGGAGGGAGGGAGAAAGGGAGGAAGGAAGGAAGAGAAGGAAGGAAGAAATGAAGGAAGGAAGGGAAGGAAGGAAGGGAAAGAAAGGGAGGGAGGGAGGAAGGAAGAGAAGGAAGGAAGGGAAAGGGAGGGAGGGAGGGAGGAAGGAAAGAAGGGAGGGAGGGAGGGAGGGAGGGAGGGAGGAAGGAAGGAAGGAAGGAAGGAAGGAAGGAAGGAAGGAAGGAAGGAAGGAAGGAAGGGGAGAATCTTGTGGCTGTTTTTACCATCAAGCTGCCTCCAAGATAGACCAGCAGAAAGGAGGCAAGATGAGGATCTATCTCTTGAGGGTTTATCTGGGAGACCATAGCCCCCCTAAATGATCAGATGGGATCCTTCTGTGCTTCTTCCTTGGATACTTGTTCTAAGGTAACCTGGTTTCCATGTCTTGTCTTGAGCAGCCTTCCAGGATCTGAGGGGCTCCTACAAAGAAGAGGGGGTCAACCTATTCTCCAAAGCACCAGGAGTCAAGACAAGAAGCAATGGGTGGAAACCAATCAAGCAGAGAAGCAACCTAAAAGTAAGGAGAAACTTCCTATCAGTGAGGACAATCAACCAGTGGAACAGACGTTGCCTTCAGAAGTTGTAGGTGCTTCATCACTGGAGGTTTTCAAGAAGAGACTGGGAAGCCCCTTGTCTGAAATGGCATAGGTTCTCCTGCTTGAGCAGTGGGCTGGACTAGAAGACCTCCAAGGTCCCTTCCAGCTCTATTCTGATTGACCTCGTCTTAAACCTTGGGGCCTTAGAGACTCAACCCACAACTCTATCCCAAGTTGAAAGTTGCTCTGATGCAACCCTGGGAGTCAGGTGCAAACCCTCTTGAGAAGACAAAGATACGTGGGCAAATATTTGATCTCTCGAAGGACACAAGAGACAATTAAGGCAGCGCAAAACCTCGCCGCCCAGTTTTCAGGAAGCGGAAGAATTAAATGCAAAAATCAAGAGGATTCTCGTAGGGCCCCAAAAATTCCACCTAAGCCCACAGGAGGAGTTTGGTGGGAAAGGCTTGAATCTTTCCTTTGTTTGATTTGGTGCCGAGTTTCAGAAAAGACATCAGAAGTTGGCACCGGGGTGGGAAGGCTCTGTTCCTTCCTCCAGGAAACTGGAGCAGAAGGAATGTGTAGTCCATGCCCTGTTTACTCTTCGATCTCTGCCCTTTTTTTTTTTAAGCTAATGGATGTAAATAGGGTACATAGGCCCTTTGGTGCCCTTTTCTGTCTTCATGAGCTGCCGAATAGCTTTTTAGGCCAGATGTCTAAAGGGTGATTTTGAGAACCCAAACAACTGCACCACGGGTGAAATCCAGCAGGTTCTGACAGGTTCTGGCGAACCCATAGCGGAAATTAGGAAGGAAAATAGTAATAGCACTTAGGGTTGTTCAGTGAATCCCCATTCAGTTTGCTTGTCAAAAGGTTGCAAAAGGGGATCACGTGACACACACACACACACCCCGCCTCCCTGGACACAGCAACCATCATAAATACGAGTCAGTTGCCTGAATCCTGACCACGGGGGTGCTGCAACGGTCACAAGGGTGAAAAAAAACAGTCCTAAGTCACTTTTTCCGGCGCCGTCGTAACTTCGAAGTGAACTGTCGTAAGTTGAGAACTGCCTGCAAGGACATTTTCTCCACCCTCTTTCCCAATGGCCAACGTTCTTTCGCATGTCTACAGACTCAAAAGTGCAATGAAATCAGAAGCTTTTATTAAAACGGGTCAGGCGAGAAACGCAACTTCGTTGGCTCTGTGTGTGTGTGTGTGTATGTGTGTGTGTGTTGGTGCAGGGAGGGCCTGGCTCACAACCCGCTTGGAAACGACAAAGCTGTATGGAAGCCTGGTGAGGACAGCCCAAAAGGCCACCCTTGTCCCTTCTGGAGAACCGACTCCTTGTCTTCCTGCCTACGAAGTGAGGAGTTGTGTGGCTTTCTTTTGCCCAGAAAGAAGGAGAAACTCAAAGCTGTGTGTGATGAGGAAGGGGAAGGATGGATCCTGCTGCAAGAAACTTTCTTCTTCTTCTTCTTCTTCTCCTTCTTCTCCTTCTTCTCCATTGTTGTCCTCCACCGAGGTCTCCTCTTATGCAGACAACACCAGCAGATCCTGAGCAAAAGAGACCCAGTTGATGAATTCCCGTAGGGTGGACCTGTCTTCTTGCGACTTTCACGGGGTGGGGATATCATTCCTCCTGCCTAGGAATTTGGAGGAGGGGTCTTCTGACACCACCCAGGAAGTTTGTGATGCTTTCCAGTGGTGAAATCTAAAATTTATTACTACCGGTTCTGTGGGCAACCTCTTTGGGGAAGAGGTTGTAAAAAAAGGCTCTGGTGATCCCAGCTGAATTGCCACTCAGCTGGGATCGTCAGAGGCATTTAAAAGAAAAATAGTTTTTTTTTTTTCTTTTAAATGCCTCTGACGATCCAAGCTGAGTTTTTTTAAAAAGCCTCTGCCGATCAGGCAACTCAGCTTGGATCGTCAGAGGCCTTTAAAAGAAAAAAAGAGGTTTTTTTTCTTTTAAAAGCCTTCGACGATCCCAGCTGAGCCGTGCAATCATCAGAGGCTTTTTTTTTTTACTTTTAAAGGCATTTTTTCAGCCGAAGAGGTTGTAGAAAAAATGCTTTTAAAAGTAAAAAAAAAAAAAGTCTCTGATGATTGTGTGGCTCAGCTGGGCATGGGGGGGGGCAGGGATTTTTGTTACCGGTTCTCCTAACCACCCGCCACCATCACTACCGGATCAGGCGATCCGGTCCAAACCGGGAGCATTTCACCCCTGATCCTTTCCCGCCGCACCCCACATCACCAAAATCTGGGAAGGAAGAATCTCAAGAACATGGGGTTTAGGCCAGTGGTGGGATTCAAATAATTTAACAACCGGTTCTCTGCCCTAATGACCAGCTGGGTGGGTGTGGCCATGATAGGCGTGGTTAGGGGGTGTGACAGGCAGCACTCGGCCTCCTGCACCCCCCCTGGGAGCAAAAACAGATTGCGGGCGCGGGCGCTGCACCCCCCTTCCCCAAGCCCTGTTTTGGGCCTAGGAAGCCTCACTGAAACCTCCTGGGAGTGAAAATGGGCCTCGGGGGTGGGGGAGTGCCACACCCCCTTCCCCACACCCCATTTTGGGCCTAGTAGGCCTCCCTGCACTTACCTGGGAGCCAAAATGGGGAGCATGAGGACTCCTGGAAGGGGCGAGGAAGGGCTGGGCCAGCCAGCAATTTAACTACGGATTCGCCCGAACCAGCACGAACTGGCTGAATCCCACCTCTGGTATGGTGGCCCTCTCAATCATCCTACCATTCGGTGAAAAGTTTAGAAGATTGGCTCATAAAATTTGTGGGCTTCCTTGTTTATTGAGCAATGCTGAGAGAATAGGTAGCCCTCAACGGATGCCTACAATTGGGACCAGAGTTTCCATCGTTAAGCAAGGCAGTCGTTAAATGAGACACACCTGATTCTTCTTCACCTTTTTTCACCCCCAGTCGTTCATTGAATCACTGAAGTTAAGTGAATCACGTGGTTTTTAAGCGAATCTGGCTTCCCCCATTGACTTTGCTTGTTGGACCCCAACCACAGATGCACCGATGGTGGTGCCCACAAATGCACGAATACTGGTGACCAGAAATGCACCAATGGTGGTGACCACAAAGCACCACTAGTGGCAATCACATAGTGCACCAATAATCATCATCTTTTAATGACCTCATAATCCCTTGCGGGGTGGAGTCTGGGCAACTGAATGGAGCTAGCAGAGTGTTTTTTAAATGGCCGGATGCCTTTCCCTGTCGCCAGTGCTGAGTTTAGTTCAGCAGGTATATTCTCAGTGTGCCCAGAGAGAGAAATATCTGCCTCTAGCTAGGATCGAACTCACAGCCTCTTGATTGTGCGGCCAGAGCTCCACCTCTAGGCCACCGCATCAATAATGATGGCCACAAATGCACAAATAGTGGTGACCACAAATGGACCAATGATGGTGGCCAAAATGCACCAAGGCCTTTGTCCAATTAAGTCTTCCAGAAAGCATTAAAAGGTCTTGAAAATGTGACATCTTGACTCTTTAACTCTTCTCACCACTCACTTCTTCTGTCTCCCTCTCTTCCTCCCTCCTTCTTCCTCTCTCCCTCCCTCTCCCTCCCTCCTCTCCTCTCCCCTCCCCTCTCCCTCCCTCCCTCTCTCCCTCCCTCTCCCTCCTTCCCTCCCTTCCTCCCTATCTCGCCCTCCCTCCCTTTCTCTCTCTCCCCTCCCTCCCCCTTCCCCCTCTCTTCCCCTCTCCCTTCCCTCCCCTCTCCCTCCCTCCCTCTCTCCCTCCCTCTCCCTCCTTCCCTCCCTTCCTCCCTATCTCACCCTCCCTCCCTTTCTCTCTCTCCCCTCCCTCCCCCTCCCCCCTCTCTTCCCCGCTCCCTTCCCTCCCTCTCCCTCCCTCCCTCTCTCCCTCCCTCTCCCTCCTTCCCTCCCTTCCTCCCCCTCCCTCCCTTTCTCTCTCTTCTCCTCCCCCTCTCTCCCTCTGCCCTCCCCCCTCCCCTCCCTCCCTCTCCTTCTCCCTGCCTCCCTCCCCCCCCTCTCCTACGCATACATTACCAACGTCCTTCTGTAGCACTTACTTCGATGACATCGACTGAAGCGTTGTTGAAATCGATGTTCAGCAGTTTGGGGAGAGGAACCCCTCCGCCTAAGACCTCTGCAGGCAGAAACAAAACGGATCAGGTTTCTAAGCTCACAGGCAAATTTGGGAGTTTTTGCTTCCTTCTCCTCCCCCCTTCCCCCCCCCGGGTCTCGGCTGTGCCTCAAAGAAATCTGCCTTTTGCAATATCTCTTGTGGCAAACAGGCCAGGCTTTCATTGGTGACTCGGGCAGTTCTCCCTAAGCTGCCAAGGAGACACTTTTCTTTGCAACCTGAAAATCGCAGCCGGTTTTTTTGTGGTCCTCTCGAAGGCCCATCAATTTAAGGTCCTTTCCCCAAGGAGAAATGCCACGACTTTGCTACCTATTGAACATTAATAACGATCTCCAGCATTCACTGTCTGGATCCTGTTCTTATTTTCTATCAGCCGAAGGATTTACGGCAACAGCTTCAGCGTCAACGGCTGAAATTTACATTTTCAGAAGAGGGGATTTTAAATCTTGTTCTTCTCCCCTTCCCAGGAAGCTCAGGAAAGCCACCAACACAACCCAAAGTCTTTAAAACGCCCTTTCTGTTCACCTGAAGGCATTTTCATGTAGATAAGTCCATGGAGGGTCCATTTAATTAGGTTATTATTGGGGGTCCTTGGTGCCCTCCGAGCTGGGTGGTTTTCTTGCAGGCGTTTCATGACCCAATTAGATAACATCATCAGTGCTAGAAGGGAGTGGGGTTTGCAGAGAGGAGGAGGAGGAGGAGGAGGAGGAGGAGGAGGAGGAGGAGGAGGAGGAGGAGGAGGAGGAGGAGGAGGAGAACTGTGGGGTCCTTGATGCTCTCCAAGGTTGGTGGTTTTCTTGCAGGCATTTCACGACCCAACTAGGTAACATCATCAGTGGTAGAAGGAGTGGGGTTTGCTCTGTGTTCATATTCAAGTGGTTTCTTATGTCAGTGTTGGTGGGAGTGTTGTCTTCTTCTTGGTGGTTTCTTGATTTGTTAACTTGTTGATTTGAGTTGGTACTTGCTTGATTGGGGTATTGTTTACTTCTTGATTGTTGGGCTAGTATTAAACCTCAACCAAGGAACCACCAAGACTGATAGAGAAAGTGACATAAACAGAGCGCATACCCCAAACTCTTCTCGCACAGATGATGTTACCTAGTTGGGTCATGAAATATCTGCATGAAAACAATCAAATTCAGAGAGTGCCAAAGACCTCACAGTTTTTCTCCTTCTCCTTCTCCTTCTCCAATCTCCATCTTCCTTCTCCTTCTCCTTCTCCTCCTTCTCCTTCTCCTCCTTCTCCAATCTCCATCTTCCTTCCTTTTCCTTCTCCTCCTTCTCCTCCTCCTCCTCCTCCTCCAATCTCCATCTTCCTTCCTTCTCCTTCTCCTTCTCCTTCTCCTTCTCCTCCTCCTCCTCCTTCTCCTCCTCCTCCTTCTCCTTCTCCTCCTCCTCCTCGTCCTTCTCCTTCTCCTTCTCCTCCTCCTCCTTCTCCTCCTTCTCCAATCTCCATCTTCCTTCTCCAATCTCCATCTTCCTTCTCCTTCTCCTCCCTTCTTCTTCTCCTCCTCCCTCCTCCTCCTCCTCCTGCTGTCTCCATCTTCTTTCCTTCTCCTTCTCCATCTTCTCTCCTTCTCCTTCTCCACTCCACAAACCCCTCTCCCTTCTAGCACTGATGATGTGATCTAACTGGGTCATGAAACATCTGCAAGAAGACAATCACGCTCAGAGACCACCAAGAATTAACCCTGAGTTACAAATATTCCCTTCTATTGGTTTATTATTATTATTTTTAGCCATTTTAATGGGACCTTTTCTTAAATTCAACCATATATTTGGAGTGAGAGGCACAGAGAAGAGATCTTTTGTGAGCAACATGGCCTGTTCATCATCTAGCATCTAGTTTGGTGAAAACAGATCAATACAGAATAATAGAGTTGAAAGGGGTCTTGTAGATCATCTAGTCCAACCCCCCATCCAAGCAGGAGACCCTACACCATTTCTGACAAATGGCAGCCCAGTCTCTTCTTGAAAGCTTCCAGTGATGAAGCTCCCACAACTTCTGAAGGCAACTTCTCTTCCATCGGTTGATGGTTCTCAATGTCAGAAAAATTCTTATTTCTAGGTTGAATTTCTCCTTGTTCAGTTTCCATCCATTGTTCCTTGTCTGGCCTTATCTGGTGCTTTGGAAAATAACTTGACCCCCCTCCTCCTCTCTGTGGCAGCCCCTCCAATATTGAAAGACTGCTCTCCTGTCTCCCCTGGTCCTTCTCTTCACTAGACCATTATCCCTCCATCCTCCACAAAGTATCCAGAACCCTGTTGGTCAACCTGGTAGCTTCCAGAGGTGTGGACATCTGCTCCCAGAATTCTCTAGCCATATTTGCTTTCCCAGAGAATTCTGGGAGTTGAAGTCCACACCTCTGCCAGTTGTCCAGGTTGAGAAACGCTGAGTTGAGTCTGGAATTCTCTTACCGTTCATGGAAGGAAGGAAGGCCAGTTCAAAGATCTTGCTCACCAGTGCCTCCATCAGGGAGACCTGTGTCCAGAGGAAAAACATTTTAGAGTCCTCAACTCATCCAAGGGGGGATGGAGAAGAAGGATGAAGGTTGAGTTGGTCTCTTCCATCCTGCTTCTGCCTGAAAGAGGCACTGCCTTCCCCCCATCCCAGCAAAGAGCCAAAGTTTATCCTTACGTCAAATTTCCCAACGTTGGAGGAAACCAGCGCAACACGGGCCCTGCAGGAACAAAAGAAAAGGGGGATGAGAAGACGGAGGGATCTACAGGGAACCTTTGAGATGGTTGGGCTGGAGGGAGGATAGAGAGGAAATGAAGGAAGGCAAGTAGAAGGAAGGAAGGAAGGAAGGAAGGAAGGAGGGAGGGAGGGAGGGAGGATAGAGAGGAAATGAAATAAGGCAAGTAGGAAGGAAGGAAGGAAGGAAGGAAAGAAAGAAAAAAGAAAGAAAGAAAGAAAGAAAGAGGGAGGGAGGGGGATAGAGAGGAAATGAAGTAAGCTAAGTAGTAGGAAGGAAGGAAGGAGGAGGGAGAGAGAGAGGGAGGATAGAGAGGAAATGAAGTAAGGCAAGAAGGAAGGAAGGAAGGAAGGAAGGAAGGAAAGAAAGAGAGAAAGAAGAAAGAAAGAAAGAAAGAAAGAAAGAAAGAGGGAGGGAGGGGGATAGAGAGGAAATGAAGTAAGGTAAGTAGTAGGAAGGAAGGAAGGAGGAGGGAGAGAGAGAGGGAGGATAGAGAGGAAATGAAGTAAGGCAAGAAGGAAGGAAGGAAGGAAGGAAGGAAAGAAAGAAAGAAAGAAAGAAAGAAAGAAAGAAGAAAGAAAGAAAGAGGGAGGGAGGGAGGGGGATAGAGAGGAAATGAAGTAAGGTAAGTAGTAGGAAGGAAGGAAGGAGGAAGGAGGGAGAGAGGGAGGATAGAGAGGAAATTAAGGAAGGCAAGTAGGAAGGAAGGAAGAAAGGAAAGAAAGAAAAAAGAAAGAAAGAAAGAAAGAGGGAAGGAGGGAGGGAGGGGGATAGAGAGGAAATGAAGTAAGGTAAGTAGATAGAAGGAAGGAAGGTGTCAGACCAGGTAGCCATCTTTTGCATCTGGGCCTTCAGGCCTGCCACATTTACTGCTGTGGGAAACAGGGAGGGGGGATTGTATGGAGCAGGTAGTCATAATAACATTCCTTTCTCCGAAAGTCAAGGCCGTCTTGCCCTGCACCTGGGAGGCTGGAAATGTTCCAGGTTGCTTCTCTCCAACCTAGAAGTAACGGGGAAGGGGAGAAGCTGGACCCCCTCCCCCAAAGTCATCCTCAGAGGGGCCACTATTTTATAAAAAAAGAAGAAGATCAGGGTTTAAACAGCTGCCGGAGAAAATCCAATTAAAACCACCGAACATTTCTTTAAAAAGGCATAGAGAATGGGAAGTTATAAGGGCCTCGACTTACTTGTCCAGCTGAGTGCTGATTTTCAGCTTGTTGTCTTCGACAGAAAATTTGGCCAGCAAAGACGCATCCTAGAAGGACAAAAACGGACGCATTCTGACAATATCGCAAAGGTGCTTTTCCCCCCCCCAAAAAAACCACCTTTCTTGTGTGTGTTTTTCCCCTAAAGTCTGCAATTTTGTCCTAAGTGTGCAGGAATAAGATATACAGGTAGTGCTTTGTTTAGTGACCATTCAAAGTTAAGGCATATAAAGGTATATAAATCAAATTATATGGACCGTTGCAGCATCCCCACATTCATGGGATCAAAATTGAGACGCTTAGCAACCGACTCATATTTATGACGGTTGCAGTGTCCCAGGGTCACGTGATCCCCTTTTGAGACCTTCTGACAAGCCGAGTCCATGGGGGGGGGGGAAGCCAGATTCAATTAACGACCATGTGACAAACTTAACCACCACAGCGATTCACTTAACAACTGTGGTGAGAAAAGTCGTAAAACGGGATAGCCGTCTCACTTAGCCACGGAGATTTTGGGCTCGATCCTAGTCGTAAGTCGAGGACCAGTTATACACAGAAGCAAGGCTTTGGACGATGATCAGGCTAGCTGTCAAATTTAGGCAGACCGGAATGCTGTACTAGTCCTCATGTTATGGCCATAATGGAGTTTGCCCATCGTGGTCATAACTCACGATGCTCAGAAATTTTAATTTTAATTTTTTATAGCAATCCTTTAACGTGCTGAGGTCTTTTAAGTTTTGTTTTCAGCAAAAAAAACCCGAATAATATTCTATGAACTGAAATGGGCTAGCCAATAAATTTGATAAAAAAATGATTTTATAAAGAATATGTAGTAAAATAAATTTATTTATTTATTTATTTATTTATTTATTTATTTATTTATTTATTTATTTATTTATTAAATGTATATCCCGCCCTTCTCCCCGAAGGGACTCAGGGCGGTGAACAGCCGAGAATTAAAATAACATACAATATAAAAGTTAAAATAATTAAAAATAAATTAAATTAAACGGCCGCCCCGATTTAAAACCCCTAGCTATACAATTAAAAACTAACCCATAAAACCTAAAAATGCAGCCACGGGACTCCAGGAGGCTGCCAGTGCCCAGATTACGTGCCCGCATGACTAGGTGGGGGAGGGGGGGAGGGGCCTGACCGCTGGATCTTTGACTCTCGGCTCATTCCCCGAGTAGATCCACTGGGACCTCGAGCGGTCACTAAGCGAACCGTCATAAGTCGAGGACTACCTGGAACATGACTCGGACGATTGAAAGTCAACTTTTGATGGGTCCGGGATCAAATCTCTGCCTGTCACTCTTGCTCCCAACGTTACCAAGGAAAAGGGACGGTCGGGAAAAAACGGTTTGTAGGATCTCCCCGTCATCGTTTCATACTCACGATCTTCACAGTGCAGAGAGGCACCTCCTCACCACCGGACTCTATGGCCACGATTTCTGCAGTGGCTTGAATTTGAATCAACCCCATGTCCTTCTGCAGCTTCACCGTGGGAGCCTCGGGCACCGAGACCTTCAGCAGGAGGGGCCGAGGCTCGGGAAACTTCTGGAAGATCTGTGGATCCCCCCGGAGAAAAGATATACCGTTACGAGAGGATCTTTGCAGCTCGGGATTGAATCTGGGGTCTCTGAGCTGGGTGGGGGTCTTACAGATGTTTCATGATCCAGATAGGTAACATCAGGGCTGGGTTCTAAAATTTTTTTACTACCGGTTCTGTGGGCGTGGCTTATTTTGTGGGCATGGCTTGTGTGTGTGTATGGGGGGGGTGATGTGACTGGGTGGGCGTGGCCAATTTTTTTTTTTTACTTTTAAAAGCATTTTTTCTACAACCTTAAGAAGTTGCAGAAAAAAATGCTTTTAGAAGCTTCTGACAATCAGGCAACTCAGCTGGGATCACCAGAGGCTTTTAAAGGCATTTTTTTTCCTACAACCTTTTCTACATTTTTTTTTTCAGCCGAAGAGGTTGCAGAAAAAAATGCTTTTAAAAGCCTCTGACATTCCCAGCTGAGCCATATGATCATCAGAGGCTTTTTTTTTTTTTACTTTTAAAAGCATTTTTTCTACAACCTTAAGAGGTTGCAGAAAAAATGCTCTTAGAAGCCTCTGACGATCAGGCAAGTCAGCTGGGATCGCCAGAGGCTTTTAAAGGCATTTTTTTCCCTACAACCTGGCTACAACGTGGCTTATTTTGTGGGCATGGCTTGTGTTTGGGGGGGGGTTAATGTGACTGGGTGGGCGTGGCCAACTTTTTTTTTTTTTTTTACTTTTAAAAGCATTTTTTCTACAACCTTAAGAGGTTGCAAAAAAAAAAAAGCTCTTAGAAGCCTCTGACGATCAGGCAAATCAGCTGGGATCGCCAGAGGCTTTTAAAGGCATTTTTTTTCCCTACAACCTCATCGGCTGAAGAGGTTGCAGAAAAAAATGCTTTTAGAAGCCTCTGAGATCCCAGCTGAGCTGTGCGATCATCAGAGGCTTTTTTTAAACTTTTAAAAGCATTTTTTCAGCCGAAGAGGTTGTAGAAAAAATGCTTTTAAAAGTAAAAAAAAAAAAAAAGCCTCTGATGAGGTGGGCAGGGTAAGCGAGCGGCGACCGGGCCGGGACCAGTTCGGGGGCGTGGCCAGCCAATGTTCTCCCAACTACTAAAAATTTTTACTACCGGTTCTTGCGAACTGGTGCGAACTGTATAACATCCTCAGTGCTAGAAGGAATGGGGGGTTGTGGAGAAGGAGAAGGAGAGGGAGGGGGGGAGGAGGAAGAAGAGAAGGATTTTGGGGTCCTTGCTGCTCTATGAGCTTGGTTGTTTTCTTGCAGACGTTTCATGACCCAACTAGCTAACATCATCAGTGCTAGAAGGGAGGCGGGGTTGCAGAGGAGAAGGAGAAGGAAAAGGAAAGGGTGGGGCTAGGGCAGAAGAGGAAGAGGAGTAGGAGGAGAAGGAGGAGGGGGATTTTTGGGTTTTCTTGTATACATTTCAGTGCCCAACTAGGTAACATCCTCAGTGCTAGCAGGATACGGGAGTTGTGGAGAGGAGGAGGAGAAGGAAGACAATGGCTATGGGGCGTTCAGTGTTCTCTGAGCTTGGTGGTTTTCCTGCAGACCTTTCATTACCCAATTAGGTAACAACATCAGCGCAAGAAGGGAGGGTGGGTTGGGAGGAGGAGGAGCTTCATTGTTTGCTTACAGACGTTTCATGACCTAGCTAAGTAACATCATCAGTGCTAAAAGGGAAGGGATCTACTCTCTGTTTATATATCCAAGTGCCCAACACCAAGCACCCCCCCCCGCACACACAAACACGGTCTCACAGGCGCAACTGCTGAGCCAGACGTTAGGAGGTACAACCAGAAGGACACTGGGTGCAAGCAATCCATGCACATCAAAGCTCAGCCGAGTTCTGAAAGGCATCGTTTTATTTATTTATTTCCCAAAGCCGAGGAGACTTACCGCTGGAATCAGTGCCCCAAGAGTCGAGGTCACGAGAGGAGGAAGCTCAGGATACTGGGAGAAGGAAACACAATTTATTTATTATTTATTTTATTTATTAAATTTATATACCGCCCTATTCCTAAGGGACTCAGGGCGGTGAACAGCGAACGATAAAAATACATGTAATACAAACGTTAATAAAAAAAAACCAATTAAAATATACTAAACACTCTGGTCCTAGATAAGCCATAAGTGTACATAAATAGTTGTGGTGTATTATTTATTTCTTGCTACAAGGGCTTTGGCCTCCTTCAAAGTGAACGAACAGATTGACAGAGTTGGGAGGGACCTTGTAGGTCATCTAGTCCAACCCCCCACCCAAGCAGGAGACCCTGCATCATTGCTGACCGAGGGCAGTCCAGTCTCTTCTTGAAAGCCTCCAGTGATGAAGCTCCCACAACTTCTGAAGGCAACTTCTGTTCCATGGGTTGATGGTTCTCACTGTCAGAAAATTTCTCCTTATTTCCAGGTTGAATCTCTCCTTGGTCAGTTACCATCCATTGTTCCTTGTCTGGCTTTATCTGGTGCTTTGGAGAATAGCCTGACCCCCTTCCTCCTCTCTGGGGCAGCCCCTCCAATATTGGAAGATGCTCTCCTGTCTCCCCTGGTCCTTCTCTTCTCTTCACTAGACTAGCCATGCCCAGTTCCTGCAACGGTTCATCCTATGTTTGAGCCTCCAGTCCCCTCATCATCCTGGTTGCTCTTCTTTGCACTCTTTCTAGAGTCTCAACATCTTTTTTTATAGTGTGGTGACCAAAACTGGATGCAGGACTCTAAGTGTGGTCTTACTAAGGCTTTATAGAGTGGTATTAGTACTTCCCTTGATCTTGATTGAATCCCTCTGTTAATGCATTTTAGGATTGCGTTGGCTTTTTTGGCTGCTTCCACAAACGGCTGGCTCGTATTTAGCTGGTTGTCCACGAAGACTCCAAGATGCCTCTCTACAGTTCCTGCTATTAAGTCTGGTTTCACCCAGTTTATATGTGTACTAAAGTGTTAAAAGTGTTCCAAAATTTAGCCTCTTTCCTCTGATAAGGCTCAGGGTAGAACCTATTGTAAGACTGGTAGAGTTCATTTTAGCCAAAGAACCATCATTTCAGTAAAAAACAAAAATGCCCTTCATTTTGCTTTTTTTTTTTTTTTTAATTTGATTTATATGCCGCCCTTCTCCGGAGACTCAGGGCGGCTTACAATGCGTTAAGTAATAGCCTTCATCCTTTTGTATATTTATGCAAAGTCAGCTTATTGCCCCCACAATCTGGGTCCTCAATTTACCTACCTTAGAAAGGATGGAAGGCTGAGTCAACCTTGAGCCTGGCGAGATTCGAACCTGCAGTAATTGCAGGCAGCTGGTGTTAATCACAATGCTATCAGTCTGCTGAGCCACCAGGCCCCTTTTAAATGTTTTTCCTTTGGGACTCACGTCCTTCCCTAAAATTCCAGGAAGATTACCGGAGAGCCTCATCCGGGAACTCAACCAGGCCAGGGGTGGATTCAGGACGAACGTCCCTTGTCTTCTTGCTCATAAATTAGCTAGAACGTTTTGCATATTTAATTACCAGCCTTTTCAGTTAGGGACAGAAGAGTGAGGGGTGTAATATTTTAGAATTAACCCCATCTTTCTCTGAGGACCCTTCTCTACCAGAGGTAGAATACGATTTGCTTGGAAGGGACCTTGGAGGTCTTCTAGTCCAACCCCCTGCTATAGCAGGAGACCCTATACTAGTGATGGCTAACCTTTTTGCCATTGTGTGCCAAAAGCGTGGGGAGCCATGGGGGGGGTCGCACACACCCATAATTCTATGCGCCACTCCCCCACGCATGCCCACGTGATCCCCCCCCACTCCCCCCGCTTTTGGCACGTGATGGCATGGTGGGCCCGATAGGCCCATTTTTCGCCCTCCCCAGGCTCCAGAAGCTTTCTAGGAGCCTGGGGAGGGCAAAAACAGCCTCCCCTCTCGAGAGGCCCTCCAGAGGCCAGAAATGGTCCAGTTGCTGACTTCCGGTCCCACCCATCATGCGCAGCAGAGCTGAATTGAGGTGATGGCTCACGTACCATCAGAGAGGGCGCTGTGTGTCATCTCTGGCACACGTGTCATAGGTTTGCCATCACGGCCCTATACCGTTTCAGACAAATGGCCGTTTCTTTTTGAAAGCCTCCAGTGATGGAGTGTCCACATCTTCTGGAGGCCAGCCCTTCCACTGAATAGGAGCCTGGATAGCTCAGCAGACTAATGCATTGTAATTTAACTCCAGCTGTCTGCAATTAGTAAGTTCGAATCTCACCAGGCTCAAGGTTGACTCAGCTTTCCATCCTTTCTAAGGTAGGTGAAATGAGGACCCAGTTTGTGGGGGCAATAAGCTGACTTTGTATAAATATACAAAAGGATGAAGGCTGTTGCTTAACGCATTGTAAGCCGCCCTGAGTCTCCGGAGAAGGGCGGCATATAAATCAAATTAAAAAAAACAACAGAATAATGGATTCGGAAGGGACCTTGGACATCTTCTATTCTAACTCCTGCTCAAGCCAGAGGCCCTCAGACAAATGGTTGTCCAATCTGTTCTTGAAAACCTCCATGATGAAGCACCCACAACTTCTGGTGGCAAGCTGTTCCATTGGTTAATTGTCCTCACTGTTAGGAAGTTTCTCCTTAGTTCCAGGTTGCTTCTCTCCTTGGCTGGTTTCCATCCATTGCTTCTTGTCCTGCCTTCAGAGGCTTTGGAGAATAGGTTGACCCTCCCTCTTCTTTGGGGCAGCCCCTCAAATATTGGAAGATGCTATCTTGTCACTCCTAATCCTTCTCTTTGTTAGACTAGACATACTCAACTATTTGGAGGTAACTAAAATGGGATCCAGATTACAGGATTCAGAGGTCATAAGAACCCCTCTTTAGTCCTAAAGGCGCTTTTTCAAGAGGCAACTAGTTGGACCTTCTGATTTTTCTTGGAAGACGTTTAGCTTCTCATCCAAGAAGTTTCTTCAGCTGAAGAATTGCTGAAGAAGCTTCTTGGATGAGAAGCTAAATGTCTTCAAAGAAAAACCAGAACATTCAGTTGCCTTTGGGACAACCATGACCTGGATGACTGAGAAGGTCCATAGACATACCCTCTTTAGAAACCAAGGATCTAATTGGCTGAAGTTCTGGATTTCTCAGCGCTCCAAGAAGCCACCTTCTTCTGTGGGTGGCTTGAAGGTTACCAAGATCTTGGACCTCCTGCCCAATGTCATTGGTAAAGGCTGCTCTATCGATTCTTGAAACACATCGAGAGCCAAGCGAACTCACCATCCCATCGGAGAGGTCAAGGTTCAGGGCCCCTTGTTTCTGCAGGACGCTCAACACGGAGCTGAGGAAGTTGACCGACAGTCCCAGCTGAGAGTTGGTTGTGTCTTCCATGGGTGGCATAGGTGGCATGGGCACCCTCGCTGGCATACGGGGGGATTCCGGCTTGCCCAGAGGGTAGTCGATGAGGGGGCCGACGACGTTCCCAACCACAGTCTAGGAGGAAGAGATAAAACCATGATCAACCCCAGAAAATGATGGAGAAGCATTTCCATGTTTCAGGTAGTCCTCGACTTACAACAGTTCATTTAGTGACCAAAGTTGCAACGGCACTGAAAAAGGTGACTTCTGACCGTTTTTCACACTTAGTGACCGTTGCAGCCTCCTCAAGGTCATGTGATCAAAATTCAGATGCTTGGCCACTGACTCGTATTTATGACCGTCGCAGTGTCCTGGGGTCATGCGATCCCCTTTTGTGACCTTCTGACCAACATAGTCCATGGGGGAGCCAGATTCACTTAATGACTGTGAGATTAACTTCACAACTGCAGTGATTCACTTAGCAACCGCAGCAAGAAAGGCGTAAAATGGGGGGGGGGAATTCATTTGACAATGGTCTGGCAACAGAAATTTGGGGCTCAGTTGTGGTCGTAATTCAAGGACTACCTTATTTTCTCCTTTGGTTTTATTGACGTCGTGGTGGAAATCACAGTAGAGATGACAGATGTGTTAAACCATGATTGATTTAAACAGGGGTGAAATGCTTCCGGTTCGGACCAGATCTCCCGATCCGGTAGCGATGGCAGCCGGTGGTTCGGAGAACTGGTAGCAAAAATCCCTGCTCCCCCCCCAATTGCCCAGCTGAGCTGCACAATCATCAGAGGCTTTTTTTTTTTTACTTTTAAAAGCATTTTTTCTACAACCTCTTTGGCTGAAAAAATGCTTTTAAAAGTAAAAAAAAAAGCCTCTGATGATTGCGCAGCTCAGCTGGGATCGTCAGAGGCTTAAAAAAAAAAAAGAAGAAAGCCTCTGCTGATCAGGCAAGTCAGCTGGGATCGTCAGAGGCTTTAAAAGCATTTTTTTAAATAACCTCTTCAGCCGAAGAGGTTGTAGAAAAAATGGTTTTCAAAGTAAAAAAAAAAGTTGGCCACGCCCACTCAGTCATATTACACCCCCCACCAAGCCACGCCCACAGAACCAGTAGTAACAAATTTTACATTTCACCACTGATTTAAACAGATTTTTTTTAAAAAAAATTACATATATTTATTATACACATTTGGTTCTTTTTTGGCACTATTCTGACCAAACCCACACAACTCACAATGTGGGTGGTCCTTGATGTATGACTGCTCACTTAGCGACTGTTCAAAGTTACAATGGACCTCTCTGATTCTGAGTTCCAACGGTTGCTCTGATGTCCTTTACCAGGAGGTGAAAAGTTCTAGTCCCACATTTGCGTGAAAGCTGGCTGGGTGACTTTGAGCTAATCACCAGGAGACTGTGAGTTCTAGTCCCGCCTTAGGCATGAAAGCTGGCTGGGTGATTTTGGGCCAATCACCAGGAGATGGTGAGTTCTAGTCCTGCCTTAGACATGAAAGCTGGCTGGGTGACTTTGGGCCAATCACCAGGAGACGGTGAGTTCTAGTTCTGCCTTAGGCATGAAAGCTGGCTGGGTGACTTTGGGCCAATCACCAGGAGACGGTGAGTTCTAGTTCTGCCTTAGGCATGAAAGCCAGCTGGGTGACTTTGGGCCTGTCCCTCTCTCTCAATATAACCCCTTACAGAGCTGTTGTTGTGAAGAAAGTAGGAAGGTGCATTGGCTATATTCACCGCCTTGAGTTATTTCTAAAAATAATAAAGGTGGGATCCAAACAAACAGACAAATAAATAAAAAGATCCCATGTTCCCCGCAGAAGCAGAAAGACTTCGGCCAGACTTCCTAATTTGCAACAATCCTCCTCGTGAAATTTTGTTCGATCAGGTGAAGTTGCTGTCCTCCTGGCAGGAGAGATGAGAGGAGGAGACTCACCTGGGTGGGGACTTTTATTTAGGACACCTGCCCTGCCCAAAGCAAACCACATCCCCGTTCTCAGTAATGTGATCTTGGCTTCTATTTTGGATTGCAAAAAAAGAAAATAAATATTTCTGTCTCCCGCCATCTAGCACGGCTTCCCCTTCTCTCAAATATCAACATAAAAATCTTCTTTGTAGTTACCATTGGTGTAATCTGCTGACATCCTACTTGGAGAACTTTGTCAGATAGTTGGTTTTTTGCCATTGTCACCACACCTGCAAATCTTGCCCAGGAGTTTAAAATTCCCTGGCTGCATTTGCACAATCAGCTTAATTGGGTCAGTAGTTAGAAATCTAGTATAGGTAGTCCTTGATTTACAACAGTTCATTTAGTGACCAAAGTTACAACGGCACTGAAAAAAATGACTGATGACCATTTTTCACACTTATGACCGTTGCAACATCCCCAAGGTCACGTGATCCAAATTCAGACGCTTGGCAACTGACTCATATTTATGACAGTTGCAAGGGTTACGTGATCCCTCTTTTGCAGCCTTCTGACAAGCAAAGTCAATGGGGAAGCTGGATTCACTTAACAACTATGTGACTCACTTAACAATGGTAGCAAGGAAGGTCGTGAAATGGGGGAAAATTCATTTAAGAAATGTCTCGCTTTGCAACAGAAATTTTGGGCTCAATTGCGGTCATAAGTCAAGGAGTACTTGACTTACCACCATAATTGCAGTCATACAATTTGTTAATTTGTTAGTATCAGTCTTGGTTAGTTGTTTTTGAGCAGTGGTGCGGTGGCCTAGAGGTGGCGCTCTCACCTCACTATCAGGAGGTTGTGAGTTCAATCCTAGGTAGAGGCAGATATTTCTCTCTCTGGGCACACTGAGAATATATCTGCTGAACAAAACTCCACATTGGTGACAGGAAGGGCAGCCAGCCATTAAACCCTCTGCTAGCTCCATTCGGTTGCCCAGGCTCCACCCCACAAGGGATTATGGGGTCGTTAAATGATGATGAATCTTGGTTAGTTGTTTTTATGGTTTGCCGTGCTGTAAAGAACTAGAATTACTAAGAGAACTACTACTAGCCTAATTCTATTGGAACTAGAATTACCATCGTGCCATTTTCTCCATTGAAAGTGCTACCTAATGAGTCCAAAATGCAGACCCCAATATCCCTGAAACTACAATGAGAGTTGATTTTGTAATTCACAAGACCAGTTCTTCCTGGGCCTTGTTGGTGGCACCAGAAGGCAATTGAAGCAATGCAGCAGAGCAAACTCACATTGAAGACTTACATTTAAATCAATCTCCAGGAAATGTCCTGTGACCAATGGCAGGCTGGAGACTGTATACTGGACGCTTCCCAGTATGCCCAGAGGAACCAGAGCTGTAGAGAACAAGAAGGTCAACAGGTACCATGGAACAGGTGCCATCACTTGACAGCTCCTTATACTGGCATTATCAAGTTGCTTATCCTTAGAGCAAGGTGGTCTGGCCCTTGCAGGTGCCATCTATAGCTACATTTCTCTTCTGAAGTGGAGGAGGAGGAGAAGGAGGAAAAGGAAGAGGAGAAGGAGGAGAAGGAGCAGGAGAAGGGGGAAAAAGAGAAGAAGGAGGAGGAAAGGAAGAGAAAGAGGAGGAGGAGAGGAGAAAGAGAAGGGGAAAAGGAGAAAGAGAAGGGGAAGAGGAAGAGGAGGAGAAAGAGGAGGAGAAGGAGAAGGAGGAGGAGGGGGAAGGAGAAGAAGAGAAGAAGGAGGAAAGGAGGAGAAAGAAAAGGAGAGAAGGGGAAGAGAAGGAGGAGAAGAGGAGAAGGAGAAGGAGAAAGAAGGAGGAAAGGAGGAGAAAGAGGAGCAGGAGAAGAGAAGGAGAACAGGAGGAGGAGGAAGAGAAGAAGAAGAAGGAGGAGGAGGAGGAGGAGGAGGAGGAGGAGGAGGAGGAGGAGGAGGAGGAGAAGAAGAAGAAGAAGAAGAAGAAGAAGAAGAAGAAGAAGAAGAAGAAGAAGAAGAAGAAGAAGAAGAAGAAGAAGAAGAAGAAGAAGAAGAAGAAGAAGAAGAAGAAGAAGAAGAAGAAGAAGAAGAAGAAGAAGAAGAAGAAGAAGAAGAAGAAGAAGAAGCCAATGTTTGAAAGATATAGAACTGAGAAAAAATGTTGCACCACATCCTGGTCTGTTTTCAGTCTCTCTACCATGAAGAAAAGTCTTTAAATATAGAGGAAGAAGAAAGCAAAAACTCACAATTCACAAGTCCAAGCTGGTCATTAACAAGGCCCAGGGCAACATCAAGGACGGGACAAAGCTGGAAAATGTAAAATGTGTGTGACTTTCTTGCAACAAATGTCAGGAAAAAAGTTAGCAAAAGAGATAAAGAAAACATCCTATTCATGGTTATCTCCATCTCTTCTGTCCTTGCTAGTTTCTTCATTGTATGGAAGAAGACAGTCAAGGTCACAGGCACACCTGGTTTTGTGATTGTCCCAAAGGTGCTTTTTCAAGAGGCAATCAAACTTTCTATTTTTTCTTTGAAGACATTTCACTTCTCATCCAAGAAGCTTCTTCAGCTCTGACTGGATGGTGGGGGGAAGGGAAGGAGTTCTACTCCTTGCAGACAGCTGGTCCTTTGCATCCTTTTAGAGGGTCGTTGAGGCCACTTGGGGGTTTACCTGTGCCCTTAGGGTCACCTGAGTGGTGCAAATGGGGGTGGAGCCTTCTTGGAACTGCTGAAAGGACTGTGTTGGAGACTGGAGATAGATGATGTCATATCTGTTGAGAGTGGGATGTTCAGTTTGGACCTAGATGGCCTCTTTGACCCCTCTTCCAAACAAGCGGTCCTCTCTATCCAAATTGTGGACTTTGCTATCTACTAACTATTTGCTATCTACTAACCAGAGCATACAAAACATTTGCTAGACCAATTCTCAAATACAGATCATCTGTCTGGAACCCTCACTGCATATTGGACATTAAGGAGCCTGAGTGGCGCAGCAGACTAATGCTACTGTTAAAGTAGTATTTAGCTTCCAGCTGCCTGCAATTACTGCGAGTTCAATTCTCACCAGGCTCAAGGTTGACTCAGCCTTCCCTCCTTTCTAAGGTAGGTAAAATGAGGACCCAGTTTGTGGGGGCAATAAACTGACTTTGTATAAATATACAAAAGTATGGAGGCTATTGCTTAACGCATTGTAAGCCGCCCTGAGTCTCCGGAGAAGGGCGGCATATAAATAAAAAATAAAAAAATAAAAAAATAAAATGAAATTAATACAATTAAGCGCATCCAGAAATATTTCACAAGAAGAGTCCTCCACTCCTCCACTCGCAAAAAAATACCTTATGCCACCAGACTTGAAATTTTGGCCTTAGACAATTTAGAACTTCGCCGTCTTTAGTCTGACCTAAGCATAGCTCATAAAATTATCTGCTACGATGTCCTTCCTGTCGATGACTACTTCGGCTTCAACCACAACAATACAAGAGCACACAATAGATACAAACTCATGGTAAACCAATCCAAACTCGATTGCAGAAAATATGACTTCAGCAACAGAGTTGTTAATGCCTGGAATGCACTACCAGACCCTGTGGTCTCATCCCCAAATCCCCAAAACTTTAACCTAAAACTGTCTACTGTTGATCTCACCCCATTCCTAAGAAGTCTGTAGGGGTGTGCATAAGAGCACCAGTGTGTCTACCGTCCCTGTCCTTATGTTCCCTTTAATCTTCAAAAGAGTGCCCTGTGTCTTTTAAATGCAGATGGACTGCTGAATCTAGTCCTGGTGGGTTTGTTCTCCTATGTTGTGTCATGGATTTGTGAAGTGGCTGTTTTGTTTCCCCAGTGTAAGATCTGTCTTCAAAGAAAAACAAGAAAGTATCTTGAAAAAGCACCTTTGGGACAATCATGACCTGGGTGGTTAAGAATCTCCATAGACATTATGTTTTGTGATTGGAAGCCTTTGTGTCCTGTTGGGGCCTTTGTCGCTGCACAAGTCTTGTTGGGTTTATGGTTCTGAGCTACTTGCCTGTCCAGACCGATCACCTCACTTACCAGATTAGGAAGGAGCCTGTTAAGGACACGAGCTAATAAGTTGTCCACAATTGGAAGAAGGCTGCAGAGAAGAATGAAACAAGGACGTGAGAAACATCTCCGGTTTAACAAATTGGCAGAAGAACATTTGGGGAACAAAGTGACATCTCCGTTAGCACAGCTGCTGACTCTGATTGAGTCAGATCTTCTCATTTTAGCTCCAACAAACCTTCAAGGTTTCTCACCAAGAAAGAAACATCAAATTGACAAGCGTTTCCAGGCTCTTGATTTCCCTCCTCTAAGTTATGGTGGACCTGATGTTCAGAAGACCAAGAGAGATAGCCTTGAGGATGGCCTTCAGCTCTTCTTGGAGGGGACAAGAGTTTCAGGGGCACATGGAAGCTGTCCGTGTGTGGTCCAAGAAGACCTTCTCCAACTGAGCGCTTCAGATAATCTTTCCCTAATTTTATGCCACTTTACAAAGCTGTGAAAACACACAAGAGGTTGCTAAAGAGTCCCTTGGGAATTGGGCAGCATAGAAATGCGAATAAAATTTGCTATTGCTGAGCACATTGTAAGCCGCCCTGAGTCTTCGGAGAAGGGCGGCATATAAATCAAATTTAAAAAAAAATTAAATAAAAGTAATTAAATTAAATATTCAAAACCACTTTTAACTATGTTTTGTTGGGTAACGAAGTCAGTAGAAGAGTTATTGTTGGCACATATGCAATTTTTTACAGAATAAGTAGATGGCCTTCAAGTTGGCTAAAATAAAAATAATTGTCCTTATAGGAGTCCTTATTTAACGATGGTAACTGGGATTGAAAACTCTACTGTTAAACAATGTGGTCATTAAGCGTGACTTAACACAACTGCAAAGGCAGTTCCAGCAATCCCGGTTATTTTTGTTAAGCGCATCACCAGGGGCTGTTAAGTGAGGATCTGTGACTTGCGATATCCTGCCGGCTTCCCCAGTGACTCTGCTTGGGGGAAGCCGGCAGGAAAGGTCGCAAATGGAAATCACATGAGTGTGGAACGCCGCAACGTCATAATTGCGAGTTGGTCAAAGAGTGCATAAATTGTGATCTGGTGACCACAGGGACACTGTGACAGCTGCAACTATGAAGGTCAGACACAAATCGCACTCGTTCAGCACTTTTGTTATTTTGAACGATTGCTGCAGGAGTGGTTGTTGTGAGAGCAACCTGTATTTATATCACAAGCTATAATAAGCACGAACAAATGTTACAAATGGAAATGCGAAGGTGGCCAGGAAGGTGGTGGCACAGGAGGGACTGATGATGCTCACCCTCTAAGAAGTCTAATTTTAATGCCTCCCAGGAGTGTGTCACAGTGATCAATCACCAACGTAGGGTAGCCAATGTTGTCCATTGTCAGACGGACAATGGCTGTGATGTTCACCTCCACTGCAATGTCAAGGAAACCGAGGAGGCTGAAACAGAAGGGAAAAGAAAACGATGTCCAGGTCACCCATGGTTTGATCTGTGGGGTCCTTGGTGTTCTCTGAGTTTGGTGGTTTTGTTACAGATGTTTCATGAACAACATGTGAAACATCTGCAAGAAAACAACCCAGCTCATAAAGACCCAAGGACCTCACTATCCCCCCCTCCTCCTCCTCATCTTCCCAAATCCCACTCCCTTCTACCACTGATGATGTTCCCTAGTTGGGTCATAAAACATCTACAAGAAAACAACCCAGCTCAGAAAGCACCAAGGACAAGCCTCCTCCTCCTCCTCCTCCTCCTCCTCCTCCTCCTCCTCCTCCTCCTCCTCCTCCTCCTCCTCCTCCTCCTCCTCCTCCTCCTCCTCTCCACAAATCCCACTCCCTTCTAGCATTGATGATGTTATCTAGTTTGGGTCATGAAACAACCAAGCTCAACACAAAGGGCCCCACAGTCCCACCTTCTCCTTCCTTCCCTCCCTCCCTCCCTCCCTCCCTCTCTTCCTTCCTTCCTTCTTCCCTCCCTCCCTCCTTCCCTCCCTCCCTCCTCCTCCTCCTCCCCACAAACCCCACTTCCTTCTATCACAGATGATGTTAATGTAGCTCTCTCAACCATTCACCATACATTCTGCTTACCTCTTCCCATTAAGTGCCACTCTGGTGTACAAATCCAGGTGAACCCCAATGCCAGGTAGAAGCCTCAGGTTGATCTTGGGAAGGGTCAGTTCCACAATTCGTAATCTGCAAGTAGAAGCAATGACATCAGCTGTAGAGGAACCAGTTTAGACTGGAAATCAGAAAGGCTCCTAGCTAAATGCACATCAGTTTTGATGTCCACCATCCAATCCCAAATTATGTTTCATGTTACAATTAGATAATGTTAATTTATATGTTTGTTTTACCCTATGTCCCAATTACTCAAATCCCGAGCAAGGGACCAGTACAGGAAACAATTAAAATCAAGACAACAGTCCATCAAATGGTGAATGACCACTCAAAACCTTCATCTCCGACCAAAACTGATGAAGAAGATAGTCTTAAGTATCTTCTGGAACGTTGGGACACTCAGGACCAAGTGTACCTCTGGGGACAGACAATGAGGAAGTCCGCTAGAAAAAGTTCTAGCACTCTCAATTTGAGTTAAATTTTGGAAGCTGCATCTACACATCTAATGATCACCAAGAGACATGAGAAGCATGTCACAGTGATCAGTCACCAGAAGATCATTCTTTTACTTGCCCAAGGATACAATTTTTATAGCTGGGGTCCCTATGAAGAGAATAAATCAACAAGAGGTTCTTACCCTGTCAGTCCTTGGACTGTGCTGAGAATACCTCCTTCCCCAAGGATGCCAAGGACTCCACCTCCACCAAGTAGGCCTCCGTTGCCCAGCAGGCCTCCATTGCCGAGGAGGCCCCCACCGCCACCAAGAATTCCTGCAGTGCCAAGCAGACCTCCATCACCCAGCAAGCCTCCTTGGCCCAGCAGACCTCCAGCACCTGGACCTCCACCATTGCCACCCACAGCAGCATTGACGCTCCTCCCTCTAAACATGCCTCCAGGGATCCCACCAAGAGGTACCCTTTCTCCTGCTCCACCACCACCAAGCACATCTCCAGGAAGTCCTTCTCCTCTTCCACCTCCTCTTCCTCTGCCATCACCAAGCACACTTCTAGAAAGCCTTCTTCCACCACTACCTCCTTCTCTTCCTCCACCACCAAGCACACCTCCAAGAAGTCCACCACCTCCTTCTCCTCTGCCACCACCAAGCACACCTCCAAGAAGTCCTTCTCCACCACCACCTCCTTCTCTTCCTCCACCACCAAGCACACCTCCAAGAAGTCCACCACCTCCTTCTCCTCTGCCACCACCAAGCACACCTCCAAGAAGTCCTTCTCCACCACCACCTCCTTCTCCTCCTCCCCCACCAAGCATCCCCCATCCTCCACCTCCTCCTCTTCCACCCCCACCAAGCACACCTCCAAGAAGTCCTCCACCACCTCCTCCTCCACCACCACCACCACCAAGCACACCTCCAAGAAGTCCTTCTCCACCACCACCTCCTTCTCCTCCTCCACCATCAAGCATACCTCGTCCTCCACCTCCTCCTCTTCCACCACCACCAAGCACACCTCCAAGAAGTCCTCCACCACCTCCTCCTGCACCACCACCACCAAGCACACCACCAAGAAGTCCTCCTCCACCTCCTTCTCCTCCAGCGCCACCAAGCACACCTCCAGGAAGTCCATCTCCTCTTCTACCTCCTTCTTCTCCTCCAGCACCAAGCACACTTCCAAGAAGTCCTCCACCACCTCCTCCTCTTCTACCACCACCAAGCACACCTCCACGAAGTCCTCCTCCTCCTCCACCACCTCCTTCTCCTCCACCACCACCAAACACACCTCCAGGAAATCCATCTCTTCCTCCACCTCCTCCTCTTCCACCACCACCAAGCACACCTCCAAGAAGTCCTCCTCCTCCACCACCACCTCCTCCTCCTCCACCACCACCACCAAGCAGACCTCCAAGAAGTCCTCCACCACCAAGCAGACCTCCAAGAAGTCCCCCTCCTCCACCACCACCAAGCACACCTCCGAGAAGACCTCCTCCTCCACCACCTCCTCCTCCTCCGAGTAAGCCTCCCAGAAGGCCTCCACCCCCGCTGCCCCCCAGGAGGCCTCCTAGCAGACCACCGTCTCCACCACCTCCATTGCCAAGGGGCACTTCTCTCATGGCGCCTTGAAGGGCGTTGCTTTGGGCCATCGAGTTGCTGACAGCTGGAAAACAAAAGAACAAGGAGGTTGTACATAACAACAGGGATGGACAAGACAACCTCCCTCCTGTTCCTATTTGGCTCTTTGGGGATTAGCAAGTTCCACATTTTTGTAAATAAGGCCTAGTTTTTATTTCAAGAGCAGTGGAACACCTTCCATCGCTATCCATCGCTTTCCTCTCTTGGATGGAACCCTTTGTTGTGGCCCACCAGCGGCATGCACGGATCGTGGCTGATCCCGACAACGAGGAGGCTGGTGTGGTGTTGCACCAGCAGCCGGCGCAGCCAGCGCTCGCGTCGGACAGCGAGGAGGCCGAAGAGGATGTGGTGCCAGAGGCCGAGACTCAGCCAGGGCCTTCAGAACCTCCAGAGGCTCCTTCAAGTTGAGAGAGTGAAGTGGAGGAGCCTCTTCTCAATGCTCGAGCACTCAGGGCTGCCAAAAGGCAGGAGTGGCTACTCAGGAGGAGGAGGTCTCCTCGAGAGTAAGGCTTGAGGATAATTGGCCACTCCCTTAGCCTATTTAAATCACACGCCGTTAGTAAGTTTCTTGCTGGAAACAACTTGTAATTACCATCAGAGCATTTTTGGAAAAGTCTTATCGTATCTTGTTTTCTGGGCTGGTTGCCAACCTTTGCCGGATTTTGGTTTATTCTTGCTACTTAATAAATTTGATAAGGACCGTTGGTGTGTGTCAATATCCTCGGGAATCCAGAGCTGGGGCAGAACAGCCTTGGAAGGTCCTACCAGAGTGACTTTGAGGTTGAGCACTTGCTTTACATGCAAAGATCTCAGGTTCAACCCCCAGCATTTCCAAATAAGCCGCCCTGAGTCTCCGGAGAAGGGCGGCATATAAATCAAATTAAAAAAAAAAAAAAATAGGGACCTTCTCTACTCCTGAAGACCATTGATAGTCCACCAGCTTGCATCAATGGGTGTTAGAAAAAGCAGAGTAGACAGTACCAGATGGAACAACGATTTGATGCAGTTGAGCATCCAGTGTTTGGTGGTGGGAGGTAAACAAATAAGAGAAACCATAAAAAATGTGAAAAAGCTGGATGTCCATTCAAAATCACCATCCCTGACAGTGGTGAAATCCAAATTTTTTTACTACCGGTTCTGTGGGCGTGGCTTGGTAGGCGTGGCTTGGTGGACGTGGCAGGGGAAGGATACTGCAAAATCTCCATTCCCTCCCCACTTCAGGGGAAGGATACTGCAAAATCCCCATTCCCTCTCTACTCCTGGGGGAAGGATATTGCAAAATCTCCATTCCCACCCCACTCTGGGGCCAGCCAGAGATGGTATTTGCCGGTTCTCTGAACTACTCAAAATTTCCACTACCGGTTCTCCAGAACCTGTCAGAACCTGCTGGATTTCACCCCTGATCCCTGACAATCTTGGAAGAAAGACAGTCTTCTGGAGCAATTTTATTTTAGCATATTTATGGTTTGTCCCAGTTACTCAGTTCCTGAGCCAGTAGGCAAGTCTAGGAACCAATTAAAATCATGGGAACATTAAAAACTGGACGTCCACTCAAAGCCTGATCATTCCTGAAGAAAGATATTTTTTAAGTGTCTTCTGGAATGTCGGAAACACTTGTGTTTCTTGCTCATGTTGTAGGGAGATGATTTTAATTTATTAATTTTAATTTAATTCCTTTGAATTTGTTTTGGCATAGTTCTGGTTTGTCTTAGTCCAGACCTTGAGCAATAGACAAGTACAGGAAACAATTAAAATCATAGGAGGCAGTTGCTAAACAGTGGTGGATGTCCACTCAGATCTCCATCCCTTAGCAATCCTGAAGAAAGATAGTCTTACATACCAATAAAGTAACATATCTGTAGCTCAGGGTTGAAATGATGGGTCCTTGGTGCTCCCTGAGTTGGTGGTTTTACCTTGCAGACGTTTCATGACCCAACTAAGAAACATCGTCAGTACTAGAAGGGAGGAGGGTTTGCACTGATGATGTTACCTAGTTGGGTCATGAAATGTCTGCAAGAAAACAGCCTGTCAACTTGCAAAGCATCCCTAGTCTGCACTCCAGTTGCCATAGGCGAGGGGGATGGGAAACCATCGAAACACCATGGCAGCCAAAGACAGGAGCACATTCCAGACATATCTTTCTCAGGGCTGTCTCCCAGGGTTACTCACACCGGCCGGAGGGGAGTGATCTCTACAACCTGCAAAATTGCTCCGTTGGTGAATGTGATTGGTGACACACCCTGGGGGGAGGGGGAAAACAGGGTCATGATTGGGGCCGTAAATTATGTGGGTTCAGAGTTGTCTTCATTTTTGAACATGCCGACATGAAACTCCTAATAAATAACTGGATTTCTTTTGAAGCTTGGCTCGAGGCTCATGATTTAATTAGAGCATCCGTCAGAACCTTGACAGAGCCCAGCTCAGAGAGCACCAAGGGCCCCACAATCCTCCTCCTCTTCCTCCTCCTCCTCTTCCTCTCCACAAATCTCACTCCCTCCTAGCATTGATGTTGGGTCATAAAACATCTACAAGAAAACAGCCAAGCTCAGAGAGCACCAGGGACCCCTTATAGACTTAAGTGTCTTCTGGAATGTCAGAACACTGAAGACCATGTGCATCTCTAGGGGTAGTGTACTCCCCAAAGAGGAGGATCTACTACCAAAGGTCCTAATTTAGTTTAGCTGGAGTTAAATTATGGAAGCAGCCATGCATCTAATGAACACCAGGTCAACATCTTTTCTCTTTCATTTGCCTGAGGAGGTCATTTCTAGAGCTGAGCCCCCACCCCGCCTCCGCCCCATAAATAGACTTATTTGAACAAGGAACTCCTTGTTCCTTGCTTGCTCTCTCGGACTTACCATTATGCAAGACGCCTTGGTTGACTCGGATGACCGCGTCGGTTGGAAGGAGTTGACTTTGGGAGGGAGTCAGCAAAGCACAGACCACGAGGACGCCCCAGGCCGCTAACATCTTTGGTCAAGTAGGACCTGCTGAGATGCAACTGGAGCTGAGTACAGACGTCCTCTCAAAATTTCTCTCCATCTAATTAGCGGGGAGAGAAACTGAGTGGAAGATTTCTCTGAAGGGGAACTTGGCCGACCAATTTTGAGGAGCTCCAGCAAAAAAAAAAGATGTTTCTGAAAAAGGCCACCAGGAGAACTTCTTCTTGAGATCTTCCCTGGGGATTGAATGGAAGACCGGAAGTCTCCAGAGGTGGCAAACCATAGCAAATTATCCCCAAAGGTGGTTTTTCCATAAGGCAAGTGGACTTCCTTGTTTTTGTTTTTCCTTGAAAACTTTTCACTTCTCATCCAAGAACTGAAGAACTTCAAAACTGAAGGAGGTTCTTGGATGAGAAGTGAAGAGTTTTCAAGAAGAAAAAAAAAAACCCCAAGAAAGTCTAGTTGCCTTTTGGAAAAGCACCTTTGGGACAACCATGTCTTGGATGATGGAGAACCTCCATAGACACATAACAAATTGTGCATTGAAAGATAGGACAGTCGATCACCTGAGCACTCCTTGGCCACCTCACTGCTGTGGCCAAGAACATCAGATCCACTGGTGAAAAGTCCTCTGATAATTTTTTGTACCTCCGTTAAGAACCTTTTCCTGAAACTGAGTTACAATTGCTAGTAGATCAACCTTTTGGTACCGTATACTTTCTCAGTGGGAATTGAGAAAAGGAGAAAAGATTGTTAGAAGGACTGTATCAACTCCTAAAATTAATCAATCCTGAACAAAAAGAAGAGTCAACTGGCACACTCTTCAGACATTAATCCTCAGAGATCCTGACGGCATCAATCTGGGGTCCATTGACCCAACTAGTCTTGTTCTAACATGTCTGGGGCATTTGCATCCCCTGCCAAAAAAATGCAAGTTAAGGACAAAACCCACAAATGATTGGTTGCGACTTGAATTTGGAATTCACGTACATTCTACCAATAGAATATTTGTTGCTTAGGGTTGAATTCCAGAAGTTGGAATTCAACCCTGGATTCCATTCAACCTCCATTCAACACTGGAGGTTTTCAAGAAGAGACAGGAGAGTCGTTTGTCCAGAATGGCATAGGGTCTCCTGTCTGAGCAGGGGGTTGGACTAGAAGACCTCCAAAGTCCCTTCCAACTCTGTTAGTCTGTAATTCTGAACTCTGGGTTCCGGATGATCCCTGAGCAAAATACACTGTGTTATTAGGATTTCTCTCGTTCCTATTCGAAATTATAATTTGGGAAAGTTTGATGAAGCGGTGATTGACAGGGTAAAAAGACCTCATCTGTTTGTCAGAAATGGTGTGGAGTCTCCTACCTACTTTACTTTACTTTTACTTTTACTTTTATTTGATTTATATACCGCCCTACTCCCGAAGGACTCAGGGCGGTGAACAGCCAACAATAAAATACATATATACAAAATTTAAAAAACAGAAATAAAATTGAATTAAATAGTTTGGCCCAGACAAATTAAAATTAAAATTAAAACCCCAATCAATTTAAAACAAAGTTAAACTTTGAGTATTAAAAATATTAAAATTATTAAAATTGTACCTAGATGACCTCCAAGGTCCCTCCCAACTCTGTTAATCTGTTAAATCTGTTACTGTCCATCTCTGGGTTCCTGGTTTTCTGCATAGTTTAAAAATGTTTCAACTTACATAGTTTAAAATTTTCTACTCTTTTTCTCTTCATCTTTTTATGATGGGATTTACGGACAGCCTCTTGTCTGTAATGGTACAGGTTCTCCTGCTTGAACAGGGGGTTGGACTAGAAGACCTCCGAGGTCCCTTCCAGCTCTATTCTGATTGATTGTTCTGTGAGCTGCTCAAAATCAACTCATCAAGGAGATGGGCAGTAGAAAAATTTAATTAATAAATCAAAGAAATAAAGCCAAAGAACTTCATCCAGCCAGCCACCTTACTCTCTTTTACCTGGGTTTTTACTTCTCAGGCTAATTGCGATTGGAGAATCTTGGCTTTCGACCTGCTAATTTTCAGTCTGCTCAGTTTAGGCTGTTCGTAGCCACCTCACCTCCTCCTCCTCCTCCTTCTCCAGGTTCTAGAACTATAGAAGTGGCACCATCATTTATATCAATGGCAGGCAGTGTGGGTGGTCATGGATTGGGTGCCAGGGATATGTTGATAATGGGCTCAGTCTTCTCTTTTTATCTGATTTCCCAGTCTTTGTAATGAGTTGTAATTCTGGAACGGGGTGTTAAGCCAGAGGGATCAAATGCCCAAGCCAGTTCCACAATCAGAGATCCATTGTCTCTAACGCAGTATTTCTCAACCTTGGTAGCTTGAAGATGGGTGGATTTCAACTCCCAGAATCCCCCAGCCAGCAACGCTGGCTGGGGGATTCTGGGAGTTGAAGTCCACCCATCTTCAAGCTACCAAGGTTGAGAAACACTGCTCTAACAGGAGGGAGGGAAGTGTTGTTTTTTTCACACTTACAAAAATTTGGAAGATACAGATTAACAGAGTTGGAAGGGACCTTGTAGGTCATCTAGTCCAACCCTCCACTCAAACAGGAGACCCTACACCATTTCTGACCAATGGTAGTCCAGTCTCTTCTTGAAAGCCTCCAGTGATGAAGCTCCCACAACTTCTGAAGGCAACTTCTGGTCCATCGGTTGATTGTTCTCACTGTCAGAAAATCTCTCCTTATTCCTAGGTTGAATCTCTCCTTGGTCAGTTTCCATCCATTATTCCTTGTCTGCCCTTCAGGAGCTTTGGAAAACAGCTTGACCCCCTTCCTCTTCTCTGTGGCAGCCCCTCAAATCTTGGAAGATGCTCTCCTGTCTCCCCTGGTCCTTCTCTTCACTAGACTAGCCAGGCCCAGTTCCTGCAACCGTTCTTCATATCTTTTAGCCTCTAGTTCCCCCATCATCCTGGTTGCTCTTCTCTGCACTCTTTCTAGAGTCACAACATCTTTATGTATAGTGTGGTGACCAAAACTGGATGCAGTACTCTAGGTGTGGCTTTACTAAGGCTTTATAGAGTGGTATCTCGGTCTCTCATTCTCTCTCTTTCTTTATCATCTATCTGTCTACAGTATGTAGGAGTCCTAGTGTACAATCCCTTAAATATGAGCCAGGTGTGTGTTGCAGCTGCCAAAAAGGCCAATGCAATCCTAAACTGCAACAACAGAGGGATAAAATCAAGGTCATGTGAAGTTCTAGTACTGCTTTTTTTTTCACACAGAGAGGGCCTACTTGGGGTTCCGTCGGGCAAGCAATGTCGGCTGACGGCCCCTAAAGAGCGAACCTTCTCTGTAGGCGCACCTACCCTCTGGAATCAGCTCCGCTTGGAGCTCCGGGTGACCCCCGACCTTCGCTCTTTCCGCCGTGACCTTAAAACATGGTTGTTTCGCCAGGCTGGCCTGGACTGAATGGGGTTTTAATGGGAATTCTAGATTCTTTTATTGTTTGAATTTTAATTTGGACTTGTCGTTGCTGTGAGCCGCGCTGAGTCCTTGTGGAGAAAGGGTGGCATATAAGACCGATAAAATAAATAAATAAATAAATAAATAAATAAATAAATAGGTGAAACCTTGGAGGTCTTCAAATTCAATCCCCTGCTTGACCAGGAGATCCTGTATCATTTCTGATAAATGATTGTCCACTCTCGTTTTGAAAGCCTCCCGTGATGGAGCACCCACAATCTCCGAAGGGAAGCTCTTCCATTGGTGGATGGCTCTCACCATTAGGAAATTTGTCCTTAATTCAGGGTTGCTTTTCTCCTTGGTTAGTTTCCATCCATTGTTTCGCATCTTGCCTTTTTGGTGCTTTGGAAAATAGTTTGACCCTCTCACCTTTGTAGGAATGCCTCAAATATTGGAACAATGCTATCATTGTTCCCTCCCCTGGTCCTTCTCTTCACTAGACGAAGCATACCCAATTCCTCTAACCATTTTTCATATGTATAATACTGTGTCCATTTCTGGTTATTACAGAATAACCAGAAGCCTGGATAGCTCAGCAGTCTAATGCATTGTAATTTAACTCCAGCTGTCTGCAATTACTGCAGGTTCGAATCTGGCCAGGCTCAAGGTTGACTCAGCCTTCCATCCTTTCTAAGGTAGGTAAATTGAGGACCTGGATTGTGGGGGCAATAAGCTGACTTTGTATAAATATAGAAAAGGATGAAGGCTATTGCTTAACGCACTGTAAGCCGCCCTGAGTCTCCGGAGAAGGGCGGCATATAAATCAAACAAAACAAAACAAAACAAAACAGTGTTATTCTGAAGGGACCTTGAAGGTCTTCTAGTTCAAGCCGCTTCTCGAGTAAAAGATCCTATACCCATGATGGTGAACCTATGGCACGCGTGCCACAGGCGGCACGCAGTGCCATGTCACCTGGCATACCAGCTCAGCTCCAGCGTTCATGCATCCGAATCTCTGGAGGCTGGGGACAGCAAAAAGGTCACTTCCTGTCCAACCAGAAGTTGGGAAACGGGCTCTTTTGGGCCTCCGGTGGGCCTCTGAGGGAGTGGGGAAGGCTGTTTTCGCCCTCCCCAGATGCATAGAGAGGATCTGGAGCCAGATGAGAAAGAAAAACAGGCCTACCGGGCCATCACGTGCTAGGAGTGGAGTGGAGGGGGTTTCGCATGCGTGGGGCGGGGTGCATAGAATTATGGGTGTGGGTACGCATGCATGTGAACCTCTCCCGCCCCCCACCCCGCCATTCCTGGCACGTGATGGCAAAAAGGTTAGCCATCACTGTCCTATACCATTCCGGACAAACAGCTCTCCATTCTCTTCTTAAAAACCTCCAGTGATGGAGCACCCAGAACTTCTGGAGGCAACTTCTGTTCCACTGATCGACTGAGGTGCCTTGGGAGCCAGCCCAGGATTTCAAAATATGGTCTTGATTTGAAGTCAATCAAAGCTTTCTCTAGACAGGGCGGTCCATTCTAGGCACCACAAAGTCTGATTTAGCCCAGATTTCCTGTCGCTTAATGTGAGCATTATTTTGAGAAATGCGTGGTGGCCCTCCCACTTGATACTGAGTTAATGGAGGGCTGATTTTTGACACCTTTGGGTTTCTCCAAGAGATGCTAGACTGTTGGGATTCATGTCAGCTTCTCATTCAGCTCTTTCCGTGCCACAAAAGGCATCTTTGTCCTTCTAAACTGAACAGTTAAGACCTCGGGCGAGATAAAACTTCTGAACGCTTCCGTCTTTGCATAAGAAGGGGGATTAAAGCCAAACGCAATCTCGAAGCTCATTAGCTCACTTTCCAGATTCAACCCAGAAAAACATGTAATCTCTTTCCCGTAAAATCGCATTAGGTTGAGGTAATCCTCAACTCACGACCACAACTGACCCCAAAAAATTTATGTTGCTAAGCGAGACAGCTGTTGAGTGAGTTTTGACTTCTTTTACAACTTTTCTAGCCACAGTTCTTAAGTGAATCACTGAATGGTTCGGATAGTTGTTGAATACGGCTTCCCCGGGCACTTTGCTTTTATGAAGGTCGCAAAAGGGGATCGTGTAACCCCAGGACATGGCAACCGTCATAAATATGAATCGGTTGCCAAGTATATGAGTTTTGATCACATAACCATGGGGAGGCAGCAACGGTCGTGTGAAAACTGGACAGAAGTCATTTTTTTCATTTGCTGTTGTAACTTCAAACAGTCCCTAAATGAACCGCTATAAGTAGAGGACTCTGTGTATAACACCGGGGGAGTAATCAGCGATATTGGCCTCAGTTCTGAGCCTGAAAGTCTTAAAATTTAGGCAGGAATCCAAATGGAACTTCTTGCCATCACGACGCCTTTCAAGATAGCCATCATCCCCTTCCCCCTTAAAGAAGGGTTGGCTATTCCATGATGCTCGCCTCGCACACCTGTTCCGTCCACACGACTAAGCCAGGTGCAAGATTACAGGTGGCAGAGTCATGGCATAGAGGGCCCATGAGGTCCTTGGTGCCCTCTGAGCTTGGGAGGGTTTTTTTGGTGGTGGTGATGGGAGAGACATTTCATTATCCAGCTAGGTAACATGATCAGTGCTAGAAGGGAGTGCAGTTTGCTCTTACTGTTAACTACTGCCTGGCCTTCGGGTGCCTTGGAGAATAGCTTGACCCCCTTCCTCCTCTCTGTGGCAGCCCCTGAGATATTAGAAGATGCTCTCCTGTCTCCCCTGGTCCTTCTCTTCCCTAGACTAGCCAGGCCCAATTCCTGCAACCGTTCATCATATGTTTCAGCCTCCAGTCCCGTCATCATCCTGGTTGCTCTTCTCTGCACTTTTTCTAGAGTCTCCACATCTTTTTTACAGAATGACAGAGTTGGAAGGGACCTTGTAGGTCATCTAGTCCAACCCCCCCCCCACCCAAGCAGGAGACCTTACACTATTGCTGACAGATGGCAGTCCAGTCTCTTCTTGAAAGCCTCCAGTGATGAAGCTCCCACAACTTCTGAAGGCAACGTCTGTTCCATGGGTTGATGGTTCTCCCTGTCAGAAATTTTCTCCTTATTTCCAGGTTGAATCTCTCCTTGGCCAGTTTCCATCCATTGTTCCTTATCTGGTCTTTGGGTGCCTTGGAAAATAGCTTGACCCCCTTCCTCCTCTCTGTGGCAGCCCCTCAAATATTGGAAGGCTGCTCTCCTGTCTCCCCTGGTCCTTCTCTTCACTAGACTAACCAGGCCCACTTCCTGCAACCGTTCATCATACGTTTTAGCCTCCAGTCCCCTCATCCTCTTGGTTGCTCTTCTCTGCACTCTTTCCAGAGTCTCAACCTCTTTTTTATAGTGTGGGGACCAAAACTGGATGGCAGCCCCTCAAATATTGGAAGATTTTATCCTGTCTCCCCTGGTCCTTCTCTTCACTAGACTAGCCAGGCCCAGTTCCTGCAACCGTTCATTGTGTGTTTTAGCCCCCGATTTAAAGGACTTGGTATGAGAGAGGAAACCCCAGGCAGACATATATATTGTAAACACCTTTATTGGGCAAGCAAATCATGAATTCTCAGAGAGGACGGTAGATCTCTACAATGTTAGGTAATAAGGTTGTCCATGGCGGACAAAGGAAAGTGGAATCTCAATTGGGCTGAAGCAATTGAGGGGAAAGTGAGGCTGGGCTGAGATTCACTCGCTTCGAGGATGGAGAAGGGCTTGAGGGAAGGGGGCTCATTCTTCTGCCGTGGAGTCTTCTTCCTTCGGGGTCTTATTTAGAGGTCTTATTGATCACCACCATCTCCTGGAAAGCAGAAAAGAGGGGCACTCAAAAACGGTCAGCCAGACAAAGGGGTCTCAACTACAGATTCATGGAGGGCAATGGCTACTAGCTATGAGGGCAACTTTCGTGGGATTATTGTCGTCTCCAGGACTTCAAGTAGGGGAATCCTATTGTCCACCTCTATGACTTCCTTCTAGAATAGGGTGAAGAAAAGTCTGGCTGGCTTCGGCCTTGATCTGAATCAAATAATACTCTTTCTTTCTTTCTTTCTTTCTTTCTTTCTTTCTTTCTTTCTTTCTTTCTTTCTTTCTTTCTTTCTTTCTCTCTCTCTCTCTCTCCCTGCCTTTCCTTCCTTCCTTCCTTCTTTCTTTTCACCATCAATTTTCCTTCCTTCCTTCCTTCTTTATACCATCCATCTTTCCTCCTTCCTCCCCTACCTCTCTCCTTTCCCTTCCTTCCTTCCCTCCCTCCCTCCCTCCCTGCTTTCCCTTCCTTCCTTCTTTTACCATCCATCTTCCTTGCTTCCTTCCTTCTTTCCCTCCTTCCCTCCCACCCTCCTTTCCTTTCCTTCCTTCCTTCTTCCTTTCTCTTCCTTCCTTCCTTCTTTTTACCATCCATCTTCCTTCCTCCCCTCCCTCCTTTCTCTTCCTTCCTTCCTTCCCTCCCTCCCTGCTTTCCCTTCTTTCCTTCTTTTACCATCCATCTTCCTTCCTTCCTTCTTTCCCTCCTTCCCTCTCTCCCTCCTTTCCCTTCCTTCCTCCTTTCCCTTCCTTCCTTCCTTCTTTTTACCATCCTTCTTCCTTCCTTCCCTCCCTCCCTCCTTTCCTTTCCTTCCTTCCTTCCTTCCCTCCCTCCCTGTTCCCTTCTTTCCTTCTTTTACCATCCATCTTCCTTCCTTCAGCCATCCATCTTCCTTCCTTCCTTCCTTCTTTCCCTCTGTCCCTTCCTCCCTTCTTTTTACCATCTTCCTTCCTTCCCTCCTTCCCTCCCTCCCACCTTTTCCTTCCTTCCTTCCTTCCTTCCTTCCTTCCTTCCTTCCTTCCTTCCTTCCTTTCTTCCTTCCTTCCTTCCTTCCTTCCTTCCTTCCCTGCAACATCTAAATCCTGGACGTTGTAAAGCGAAGGTAAGTTTCCTCTTGGATGTGAAGGTAAAAATATTGCATTTCTCCCTTCAGAGTTCTCAGCAACTGATGACTCATTTCTTGAATGCAATGGCCAGCAGCTTTGAAGGAATGTTTTGTTTAGGAAATAGCCAATCAGGCTCTTACATCCAGGGTTTTCACCACGCCATCGGCAAAGTTCAGGTTGAAAATATTCGGGAGTGGAATTCCGAAGTTCAGGCCAACTAAAGAAAAGCAATGAAACCACAGAATTAGGTCCAAATCACAGGTGTTTGTTCAAAGCGAACATGAGGTCACGTACTGTACTTTTTGCAAATCCCTTCATATGTGTCATTTGCACAATGCCACTGCTGTATAAAATGCATCCCGCATGTGGCCCCTTCCCTGACAAAGGCCCCTCCTCAAGACACAAAGTTTGTCGCAATGCAATTCGGCTTCTCTACAGTAACAGCAACCAGGAGACCCTACCGTTCATCAGAGGCAGGTATCCGATCTGAAGGATGTTTGTGATCCAGTTCTTAAGGGCATTTTCCTGCAAAAAAAAAAAAACCAAATTAAAGGTGAGAAAGAATGATTCCTATCCTTTGCAACAGGATTTTGCAATTAGTGGCACACGTGCTGCATTTCAAGGTTTTAGCTGCTGACCCACATATAGAGCTGGGTGTTGTATTTTTGTAGCATTTTATTTGCATAGTTTTATCTTTTTAATATTGTAAGTGGCACAGAGTTACCCCGTGGCAGGATGGACAGCCAATACATTTAATGCATGTACACATGAAATAAAATATGACTTAGAGTAGAGTAGAATAATAAAATAAAATAAAATAAAAAATAATAGAATAGAATAGAATATATAAAATAAAATAAAATAAAATAAAATAAAATAAAATAAAATAAAATAAAATAAATAATAAAATAAAATTAAATTAAATTAAATAAATAAAACAAAACCCCCGTAGAGAGCTGCCCCATCTCTGGAGATCCTGGAAAGTCATAATTAGCTAATGAAATGGTCTGATTCCCTGAAGGGAAACTTATTTATTCACATAGGGGGAGTCCTCGACTTACGACCATTCAATTAGCGACTGTTCTGAAAAAAGCACTGAAGCACTGAAGCACTGAAAAAAGTGACTTATTTTATATTCTGTCTTTATTACTTTATAAATAACTCAAGGCACAAACACACTTTCCTCATCCTATTTTCTCCAGAACAACAATCTTGCGAGGCCGGTTGGGCTGAGAGGGAGGGACTGGCCCAAAGACACCCACCTGGCCTTCATGGCCTAAGGCGGGACTTGAACTCACTCTCTCTAATAAGAGCCTGAATCATCCACCCAGCTATTTCTAATTCACCTGATCAATGAAATTATTTCTTTTCCCTGTGTTGCAAATGCATTACAGGAGACAGACTTACATCAAAGGAGCCCACGCCGGAGACACTGAGTGAGACGCTGTGAAAAGAAATACGAAAATGAAGACATTTGTAGAAACATCTGATATGTCTGAACAGGCCACAGAGGTCCAGTATGGTGGTCAGAAGCATCTGACCAGAACATTTCAGGACTCTGCTGTCTGCTATATCCAGGTCAGGGATCTCCAAACTTGGCAAATTTAAGACTTGTGGACTCCAGGCCTTCTTTGGAAAATAGGTTCATCATTTCCCTCTCCCCCCTTCTTTGTGGCAGATTAACTGAGTTGGAAGGGACCTTGGAGGTCATCTAGTCCAACCCCCCATCCAAGCAGGAGACCCTACACCATTTCTGACCGATGGCAGTCCAGGCTCTTCTTGGAAGCCTCCAGTGATGAAGCTCCCACAACTTCCGAAGGCAACTTCTCTTCCATCAGTTGATGGTTCTCCCTGTCAGAGAATTCCTCCTTATTTCTAGGTTGAATCTCTCCTGGATCAGTTTCCATCCTTGTCTGGCCTTCGGGTACTTTGGAAGAGAGGTTGACCCCCTTCCTCCTCTCTGGGGCAGCCCCTCAAATCTTGGAAGACTGCTATCCTGTCTCCCCTGGTCCTTCTCTTCCCTAGACTAGCCAGGCCCAGTTCCTGCAACTGTTCTTCGTATGCTTTAGCCTCCAGTCCCCTCATCATCTTTGTTGCTCTTCTCTGCACTCTTTCCAGAGTCTCCACATCTTTTTTATAGTGTGGGGACCAAAACTGGATGGCAGCCCCTCAAATATTGGAAGATGTTATCATGTCATCCCTAGTTCTTATTTTCCTTATAGACATCTCCGATTGCTGCAATCGTTCTTCATATGTTTCACCCTCCATTTCCCTAACTAGCTTGTGGATCTTCTCAATTTACTCCAAGGTGGTCTAAGAAGCAAGATCAGGTATCTCTCCAGGATGGCAATGCCAGGAGGAGGGCACTACCAGTTGGAAATTCTCCTATCCAAACTGAATAAGTTGTAGGGGCTCCAACACTGGAGGTTTTTAAGAAGAGATTGGACAACCATTTATCTGAAATGGTAATAGGATCTCCTGCCTGAGTGGAGGGTTAGACTAGAAGACCTCCAAGGTCCCTTCCAACTTCTGTTGTTCTGAATTGGGATGAAGGGCACACCATCCTCAAATGAGCAACACACATCTATAAATAAGAGGCCCTGTTAGTCCAAAGGTCTAAGAATGATCCCATAGGTGATTTGGAGTTTGCTTACCTTTCTAAGGCCAGAGAGATGCCCAGCGTGGTTCGTGTAACACTGAAACTTCCACTCAGGTGGATTCCCTGTAATCATAACATCATCTGCATGACTTTGGTCCCTAGTAGTAACTAACATCATAGAGGATAAGGCTGATAGTAGCTCTTACTCCGGATGGCTCTCTATTAGCTCCAGGTTTTGATTACAGGAGGAGAAAGGTAATTACTCTCTGAGTAATGTCTTTAGCAACAAGGAGCACTTTTGATTAATGTTTCTAGTTTCTTTGAAGCAACATTCAAGAATGTGAAATTCTGATAAGATCCAGCTCAGTCTTGCTAGAGAAGGACGCTGAAGTTTAATCAATTGTAAACTTGTTAAAATGTAAAAGCCACACCTCCTGAATATTTAATTTGTCATTGACAAGATCATGCTAAGAATAAAAATCCAGCTGACTTTTGTGTCTAAAAGGGGACTAGAACTCACCGTCTCCTGGTGACTGGCCCAAAGTCACCTAGCTGGGTTTCGTGCCTAAGGCAGGACTAGAACTCACCCTCTCCTGGTGATTGATCCAAATTCACCAACTGACTTTCATGCCTAAGGCAGGACTAGAACTCACAGTCTCTTTCTTTCTAGCCTGGTGCCTTAACCAGTAGACCAAACTGTCTCTCTCCCTTACAACTTTCTTGTCCCTACAACTTACAACTGCCACTGTCTGCCTTTTGTAGATCCCGTGCTCTTATTCAGAGACCTTGGCTTACCCCTTTGTATTTGGTGATCCCTTCCAATATCTACTCAATTGGTGCCTAACTACCCAGCCCACTAACTCCCCAACGTTAGCTACTCAGAGAGTAGAAAGCTTCATTTCTCTACAGTCCACAACCCAACTCAACAGGAAGGAAGCCATTTGAGTAATAGAGAAAATCACATCTTGTGCTGCTCGATGAATGGTTTCTCTTGGAGATGGAACACCTGAGTAGGGCCCCTCATGCTGGCAGTCCATGAAAGCCCCATTGTGCTTGGACAGAGCTTGCCAAGGAGCAGAAGACCTACTTCTGATAAGGTGGCAGGGTTTAGAAGCTGCAAAGACCCGCTGGCTGCAACAGCTACTCTTTATCAGGGATAAACCGAATTAAAGCTGCTAGTAATTAGAGACAAGGAAGCTGAGAGATTAGAAACAGGAGTCTCAGGGGTTGAGACTTGCAAATTCGTCTGGTGGCCTTTCCAAGTCAAGGATCACCCAACCAGCATCAGGAACCTGTTGCTTCTCTTCTTACTCACCGTGTTCACGGTAAAGAGCGGGGTGAGACTAGAGTTTGACTGGGAGAGCACTTGGAGGCCAGCATCCAAGAGGATCTTGACTTTCCCATTTTGCAAAGACACCACTGGAAGGCCACGGACTCTAATCTTGACCACCAAGGGTAGATCTTCGGTCCCAAGTTGAGACAACTGTGGACAATCAGACAGAAGGAATGGTTAGGACCCATCAGGAGGGGCAGAAAGCTTCCCCGGCCATTATCCCAAAGATGCTTCCCACCCCCCCTACAAAGGGCAACTGGATTTTCTTGGCATACAGTAGTGGCCAAAATTGTGGAAACATTTTGGGAAAAGTGTACTTTCTAAAACTAGCTAATCGTAATAACACCACTTTTTTTTGGAGTGGTACCATAAAGTTATATATCAATGGAAAGATAATTTAGTCAAGAATGCAATGCAATAACTTTTATGAAGGATTTGCTATTAGAATAGCAGTGACAGTATAGAGAAGGAAAGTGAAACACGTAGAAAAAACGAGATGTACAAAAATGATCCCCATGTCAGTTAATCCTTAGTTGGGGGTAACCTTTAGCATGAATGACGGCCTTACAACGTCTTCCCATGGAGTGAACCAAGTCTTTGAGTTCTGCAGCTGTTATAATATGAAACCAAGATGGAATGATGGCTTCTATTAACTGGGTTTTATTGCTGGGTCGCTTCTGACTAACAAGTTTCTTTAGTCGGCTTCATAAATTTTCAATTGGGTTAAGATCTAGGCTATTCCCAGGCCATTCCAGCAGTGGAATAGGATGATCTTGAAACACCAAAAAAAAGGGAGTGTTATTAGCCATCAAACCTCAAAAAATACACTTTTCCCAAAAGGTTTCCACAATTTTGGCCACTACTGTATTACAGTATTTTTCCTTGAACACATTTTTTTTTCCCCTCATCCAAGGAGCTTTTTCAGTTCTTGGATGAGAAGCGAAACATTTTCAAAATAAAAACCAAGGAAGTCCAGTTGCCTTTTTGGAAAAAGCCCCTTTGAGACAACCAGGAACCTGGATGATAGAGAATCTCCATAGACATTTCTTGGTCATTATTTATTGATTTATTTAAAACATTTATATAGATGCCCATTTTCTAACCAACTCTGGGCAGCTCCCAACCAAAAGTTTAAAAAAGCATTAAAACCATAACTGTAAACCAAAACACATGTGACTTATGGCCATTTCCCACACTTATGACCGTTGCAGCATCTCCATGATCATGTGATCAAAATTCAGACACTTGGCAACTGATTCGTCTTTACGACGGTCACAGTGTCCCAGAGTCGTGCGATCCCTGGGGCAAGAAAAGCCATAAAATGGGGCCAAACTCACTTAACAACCGACTCACTTAGCAGCAGAAAGTTTGGGCTCAATTGTGATCGTAAGTCGAGGAATACTTGTACAAAAAAGTCAAACACCTGATCTTATCCCAGAGCTTAGAGGGAAAAAAAGCCAGTTATGATCTGTTGTAGAAAGATTTTACCTCAGGTAGCACAGACTGCAGAGCCGATGTTGTCATTGGAACAGAGCCACGGAGCTAAAAGAAACAACAACGACACAGGATAGTCAGACAACGCAACTCCTGAAATGTCTTATTGGCAGTTGATCCAAGTTTTTTTCTAGCTGGTGTGGTGATTTCTTTGGATGGCATTGGCTTCCGACTGCCACGCCAGAAGATTAATCGTTTTCACTCATTTCCCCAGAAAAAAAATTACATGTTAAGCAAGAAAACAGAGGCACAAAATGGGCATATAAAACAGAGGCATAGAATCAAGATCACGTGAAGTATTAGTGCCGTTTTAGAAAATTCTAGTAAGAGCACACCTGGAATACTGCAAACAGTTTTGGTCACCACGTTACAAAAAAGATGATGAGACTTTGGAAAAAGTTCAGAGCAACTAAGATGATCGAAGGCCTGGAGACTAAAATATATGAAGAACGATTGTAGGATTTGGGTTTGGCCAGTCTAGAGAAGAGAAGGACTAAGACTGACAGGGTAGCAGTCTTCCAGTATTTGAGGGGCTGCCCCAAAGAGGAGGAAGGAGTCAAATTATTCTCCAAAGCACCTGAAGGCAGGACAAAGAACAATGGTTGGAAACTAATCAAGGAGAGAAGAAACCTGGAATTAAGGAGAAACTTCCTGACAGTGAGGACAACTTGCCTTCAGAGAAAGGAAGGAAGGAAGGAAGGAAGGAAGGAAGGAAGGAAGGAAGGAAGGAAGGAAGGAAGGAAGGAAAGAAAGAAAGAAAGAAAGAAAGAAAGAGGATGGATGGATGGAAGGAAAAGGAAGGAAGGAAGGAGAGAGAAAGAGAGAAAGAAAGAAAGAAAGGGAGGGAGGGAGGAAGAGAAGGAAGGGAAAGAAAGAAAGAAAGAAAGAAAGAGGATGGATGGATGGAAGGAAGGAAGGAAGGAGAGAGAAAGAGAGAGAGAAAGAAAGAGAAAGGAAGGAAGGATGGAAGGGAAAGAAAGGGAGAAAGGGAGGAAGGTGGGAAGAGAAGGAGGGAAGAAAGGAAGGGAAAAAGGAAGGGAAAGAAAGGGAGGGAGGGAGGAAGAGAAGGAAGGGAAAGAAAGGGAGGGAGGGAGGAAGGAAGAGAAGGAAGGAAGGGAAAGGGAGGGAGAGTGGGAGGGAAGGAAGGAGTGAAGGAGTGAAGGAAGGAGGGAGAGAGGGAGGGTGAGAGGGAGGTAAGGAAGGAAGGAAGGGAGAGGAGGGAAGGAAGGAAGGGAAAGGAGGGAGGGAAGGAAGATGGTAAAAAGAAGGAAGACAGGAAGGAAAAGGAGGGAGGGAGGGAGAGAGGGATAGAAGGAAGGAAGGAAGGAAGGAAGGAAGGAAGGAAGGAAGGAAGGAAGGAAGGAAGGAAGGAAGGAAGGAAGGGCAGAATTTTGTGGCTGTTTTTACCATCAAGCTGCCTCCTCCTCCAGCAGAAAGGAGGAGAGATGGGAGTCTGTCTCTTAAGGGTTTATCTGGGAGACCATAGCCCCCCTAAATGATCAGATGGGATCCTTCTGTGCTTCTTCCTTGGATACTTGTTCTAAGGTAACCTGGTTTCCATGTCTTGTCTTGAGCAGCCTTCCAGGATCTGAGGGGCTCCTACAAAGAAGAGGGGGTCAACCTATTCTCCAAAGCACCAGAAGTCAAGACAAGAAGCAATGGATGGAAACCAATCAAGCAGAGAAGCAACCTAAAAGTAAGGAGAAACTTCCTATCAGTGAGGACAATCAACCAGTGGAACAGAAGTTGCCTTCAGAAGTTGTAGGTGCTTCATCACTGGAGGTTTTAAAGAAGAGACTGGAAAGCCCCTTGTCTGAAATGGCATAGGTTCTCCTGCTTGAGCAGTGGGCTGGACTAGAAGACCTCCAAGGTCCCTTCCAGCTCCTAATCTATTCTAAAAGTTGGAAAAACTACACAATGTCTTTTGATAGGTAGAACTAGGAATTACCCATCTGGACATTCAGTTGAAGTTACTTTCTCTTCCATTCGTGGTTTCCAAGAGTTGCCATTAGAAAAAGGAATAATTAAAAAAGGAAGTTGCCTAAAGACTAGAGAAAAAGGTCAACGAGACAATTGAGATGTTTCCAAGGATTTTTCTTGGTGAAAGCAAAGGAGATGACAAAATAGAATAACCCAGAAGTCTCTGCCCCACGAATAAATTCCCTTTTTATGACCTTGTAATCCTTTAGTTTGGGGTGGAGTTGGAGCAACTGGATGTTGCTGAGCATTTACTGGCCAGATGCCCTTCCTGATGCCTACACAGGGTTCACAGCAGATATATTCTCTTTGTACCCTGATAGAGAAACATCTGTTGCTACCTAGGATTGAACTCTCAACTTCCAGGTTGGAGGCGAGAGTCTTCCTCACTAGCTACCACTCCTCTCATATCTATGGTCCACAAATAGGGGGCAGAAATAGCTTAGTTTCTTGTCAAGGTGGCTCACCGCCACTTCAGTGAGGTCCACGTTGAACCCTCCTTTTGATACGAGCATCTGGAGCACCGAGGAAAGGAGGTCGAGGGGAAGCATCAGCTGAGAAGTACGGTCCATCGCAGGAGGCAGAGGCAAAGAGGCGTTTTGGGCTCCAGGAAGATCCACAGGTTGGCCATTGTGGTTGGTCATCATAAGCTGTAAAAAGATCAAAGGTCAAGAGAGAATTTATTGGCGAGCACAAAACCAACCATCAGATAAGAGACTGCACAGCCCATAGATGTATAACGGGTGTGGGAAAAAGAGGCTCAGGAGAAACCCTGAGTTACTCAGGTTGTAAAGGAGACCGTGGGAGATTTGTACTTTCAGACGTGGAAGATTCTGTTAATGGAGCTTTAGGGAACAGTCACAAAGAAAGGTCACAGCCCGTAGTTGCACAATGGGTGGGGGGGGAAGAGGCTAAGAAGGGACCCCCACCCCTAGTTTCTCAAGCTGTAAAGGAGACGGTGAGAGATTTATACTTTCAGATTTTCAAGATTCTGTTAATGTAGCTTTGCAATCAAGGATAATTCATTTACAGATAGTCCGTGACTTAGAACTGGGTTGCACAGAAACTATTCAAAGTTACGACCTGCTGGAATAAGAGAGTTGCGACCCAGTTCCGATGGTCACTCCCTGGTCATGTGGCTGCACCTCAGACATTTCATTTTCATTTTATTTCATTTCATCAGACATCAGCAACACGGCTACATTTACGGCTGTTTGCAGTGTCCCCTGGTCAGGTGACTGTATTTTTACGACAATTTAGCCCCAAACTGGAAGTTACTTCTGGTTTTCAGCAAAACCACAGCTTAATGGCCAGTGGATTCACTTAACAACTGTGGATTTCATTTAATGACTGTCACTTTTGTTCGAAGACCACCGCATTCACTTAATGAGCTCCTAAAAGTATTGTAAAATCAGGACAGTCATTATAGTTGTATGTCAAGGACTACCTGTATCTGGTTGTGCTTCCTGCCTGGTCTACCTGAAAAGCTCCTTCTCTACCCCAGAGGCAAAAGGCGGAAAGGACACACACCCATTTTTGACATGTTTATTCCCTTTAGGTCTCCATCTCCAAGCTGGCTAGTTGTTCTGACCCAGCTTCCCCAAACACGACAAACCCTCTGAAGTGAACTCAAAAGATTCTTTTATTAGGTGCCCGGCAGCCCCGGCAAAAAGTTTCTCTCTCACCGCAGGCTAACAAATCTGTCCATCAGGGAGATGAATAGTTGTTTGCCACATCTATCCATCTCTGCCCCCTGCCTTTTATCCCCAAATAAAAGGGGGGGCTTCTCTAGCAGCGGTGGCTCTTCCATCCCAAGGACCGGCCCATAGATTTCCACTGCTCTCCTCTCCTTTGCCTTCTGAGCATCAGGCACTGGACCCAGCTGTTCCTCCTCCTCCTCATCAGCCACCTCCAGACCTCCTGGGGGCTGTTGACTGTCCAACTGAGGGCTGATGGACTGCCTAGGCTCTGTCTCTCTCTCTGTCTCTCTCTCTCTCTCTCTGTCTATCTCTCTCTCTCTCTCTCTCTCACTCTCTCTCTCTTTCTTTCTCTCTCTCTCTGTGTCTCTCTCTGTCTCTCTGTCTCTCTCTCTCTGTCTCTGTCTCTCTGTCTCTCACTCTCTCTCTCTTTCTTTCTCTCTCTCTCTGTGTCTCTCTGTGTCTCTGTCTCTCTCTCTCTCTCACTCTCTCACTCTCTCTCTCTTTCTTTCTCTCTCTCTCTGTGTCTCTCTCTGTCTCTGTCTCTCTCTCTCACTCTCTCACTCTTTCTTTCTCTCTCTCTGTGTGTCTCTCTCTGTCTCTCTGTCTCTCTCTCTCTGTCTCTGTCTCTCTGTCTCTCTCTGTCTCTCTCTCTGTGTGTCTCTCTCTCTCTCTCTGTCTCTCTGTCTCTCTCTCTCTCTCTCTCTGTCTCTCTCACTCTCTCTCTCTTTCTTTCTTTCTCTCTCTCTCTGTGTCTCTCTCTGTCTCTCTCTCTCTCTCTGTCTCACTCTCTCTCTCTTTCTTTCTCTCTCTCTCTGTGTCTCTCTGTCTCTCTCTGTCTCTCTCACTCTCTCTCACTCTCACTCTCTTTCTTTCTCTCTCTCTGTGTGTCTCTCTCTCTCTCTGTCTCTCTCACTCTCTCTCACTCTCTCTCTCTTTCTTTCTCTCTCTCTCTGTGTCTCTCTCTGTCTCTCTGTCTCTCTCTCTCTGTCTCTGTCTCTCTCTCACTCACTCTCTCTCTCTTTCTTTCTCTCTCTCTCTCTGTGTCTCTCTGTGTCTCTGTCTCTCTCTCTCTCTCTCACTCTCTCACTCTCTTTCTTTCTCTCTCTCTCTGTGTCTCTCTCTGTCTCTCTGTCTCTGTCTCTCTGTCTCTGTCTCTCTGTCTCTGTCTCTCTGTCTCTCTCTCTCTGTCTCTCTCTGTCTCTCTCTCTCTCTGTCTCTCTGTCTCTCTCTCTCTCTCTCTCTGTCTCTCTCACTCTCTCTCACTCTCTCTTTCTTTCTCTCTCTCTCTGTGTCTCTCTCTGTCTCTCTCTCTCTGTCTCTGTCTCTCTCTCTCTCTCACTCTCTCTCTCTTTCTTTCTCTCTCTCTGTGTGTCTCTGTCTCTGTCTCTGTCTCTCTCTCTGTCTCTGTCTCTGTCTCTGTCTCTGTCTCTGTCTCTCTCTCTCTGCCAGCTCCATTCCCTCTTCCCCCTCAGGTTGCCTTAATGCTGTCCCTGATCCTCATCTGATTCGGCTGCTGGAGGGGCCGATGGCTGACAGGCTACAACAGTAGTTCACAAAATTGAATTGTATTTGCTAGAAACTGGAAAGGTGAGAAGATACCCACGGATGACGACATTATCAAGAAAATTTTGGAGTGTGCTGAAATGAGTAAATTGACATTTGAAATTAGGGAACAAGAAGATAAACAATATTATTTGATATGGGATTTATTTTATCAATGGTTAGACAAGAAAGAATGGAAATGAAATATGAAATGGATAAGATAATAAAACATATAAAGGGTTTTTTTCCCCCCCTTATAGAGGACAATTTACTGGTAAATAATTGGTAAATGAGAATAATACTGTAATAAACTGTTAAATAAGAAAATGTTGGATAGAGGATTAAGCACAAAAGATTTGTAACCGATCAATACACTTTCTGTAATTGAAATGGCTGATAATTGTTTTATGTTTTAAGTTTTGTTTAAAAATAAAAAAAAACAAAAACAGTAGTTCACAAAACATGATTGACTGGGGAAGTTAGATTAGTTCAATTAGTTAATTGGATTAAATTAACTAAATTAATTAAATTTAAATTTTAAATTTAATAAAATAAACTAGTTAGTAACTAATTAGTTAATCCCAGGGCTGTTGGATTAATTAACTCCAAATGTGGGCTTAATTATGTGGGTTAAGGCACACTCAACAGTGCAACCTTAAACATGTCCACCAAAAAGCAAATCTCGCTAGGTTGAGGAATTTTTATTTTCAGGAAAACTGTCGGAGAAGGAGTGGCAGAAACTGCAGGCAGCGTCAAAAGAGAATCCGCCTAGAATCCCTCCATAGTCACAAGCAATCTAAAGCCAGCCCTCCTTGAATTCCATGGACCCTTATCTAAATCTGAGCAAAGGCCAACCGTTTGTTGAGAAGATTCCTGGACGTAGACGGTTTTGCAAATAAATGAGTTAATTTGAACTTATTGTGGACCCCATCGAAATTGGTCCAGGATTGCAATCGGAGGAAGAAGAAGTTCAGATGTTGGAGACAAGCAGGAAACAGGCCTTACGTTTAGATTCAGAACGATGTGCTGATCCTTGAACAGTGGCAAGCCAGCCAGAGTGTAATGCAGATGTCCAAGAATGCCGAACGGACACACACCTGTCAGGGATGAGGCAAAAAGGGACTGAGAGGGGGAAAAAACACAACCGCCAAGCCTATAGGAAGTCTCTTAGAGGGCCAGTGTTGTACATGCTCCAGCTGCGAGGATATGGCTAGTCCTCAATTTACGACCAACCTTTAAGTTTCTAGGTTCTATCACATCTCAAGTGCTCCCGCTGCGAACTGGTAGTAAAGGTAAGTGGAACCCACCCCTGCCCTATACCATTTGTCTGAGCCTTGGTAGTACAGTGGTCTAAAGCACCCTGTTATTAAGACCAGCTGCCTGCAATTACTTTACTTTACTTTACTTTATTCAAATTTCTATACCGCCCTTCTCCTTTCGGACTCAGGGCGGTGAACAGCCAAGATAAAAACATCTATACAAAACATCACAGTTAAAAAATAAAGTTAAAATAATTTATAAATTTGGCCCATAATTTAAAACTTGTCAATTTAAAATCAATATTAAAATTTTAAAACTAACCCTAAAATCAAGACAGACCGGCTAACTGGAAAAAATAAGTTTTTAGGGCCCGACGAAAAATCCGAAGGTCGGAGATCACTCGTATCTCTGGGGGTAGATTGTTCCATAGGGTAGGTGCCACCACAGAGAAGGCTCTCCCCCTGGGGGTCGTCAGCCGGCATTGTCTGGCCGACGGCACCCTGAGGAGGCCCTCTCTGTGGGAGCGAACCGGCCGGTGGGAGGCTATTGGTGGCAGAAGGCGGTCCCGTAAGTACCCTGGCCCTAAGCCATGGAGCGCTTTAAAGGTGATCACCAACACCTTGAAGCGCACCCGGAAGTCCACCGGAAGCCAATGCAGCTCGCGCAGGAGAGGAGTCACATGGGAGCGCCCCGTCGCTCCCATAATCCCCCGCGCAGCCGCATTCTGCACCAGTTGGAGCCTCCGGGTGCTCCTCAAGGGGAGCCCCATGTAGAGAGCGTTACAATAGTCCAGACGAGAAGTGACGAGTGCTTGAGTGACCGTGCGTAGGGAGTCCCGGTCCAGAAAGGGGCGCAACTGGCGTATCAGGCGAACCTGACAAAAAGCCCCCCTGGCCACGGCTGTCATATGCCCTTCTAAAGACAGCCGCGCATCCAGGAGGACACCCAAGTTGCGGGCCCTCTCCGTGGGGGCCAATGATTCGCCCCCAATAACCAGCGATGGCGTCAGCTGGCTATACCGGGACGCCGGCAGCCACAGCCACTCGGTCTTGGAAGGGTTGAGTCGAAGCCTGTTTCTCCCCATCCAGACCCGCACGGCCTCCAGGCACTGGGACATCACTTCCAAGGCATCATTGGGATGGTCTGGGGTGGAAATGTACAGCTGAGTATCATCAGCGTACTGATGGAACTCCACCCCAAAACCACGGATGATCTCACCCAGCGGCTTCACATAAATGTTGAACAGGAGGGGCGAGAGGACCGACCCTTGCGGCACCCCACAAACAAGGCGCCTTGGGGTCGACCGCTGCCCCCCTGTCAACACGGATTGCGACCGGTCGGAGAGATAGGAGGAGAACCACCGCAAAACGGTGCCCCCCACTCCCAGTCCCTCCAGCCGGCGCAACATGATACCATGGTCGATGGTATCAAAAGCCGCTGAGAGGTCTAATAGGACCAGGATAGAGGAAGAACCCCTATCCCGGGCTCTCCAGAGATCATCCACCAACGCGACCAATGCCGTTTCCGTGCTGTACCCAGGTCTGAAGCCGGACTGGAGCGGATCCAGATAGACAGCTTCATCCAGGTACTGGGGAAGCTGTCGCGCCACCACACTCTCAACAACCTTCGCAATAAAGCGAAGGTTGGAGACTGGACGATAGTTAGCCAAAACAGCCGGGTCCAGGGATGGCTTCTTGAGGAGAGGCCTCACCACCGCCTCTTTCAAGGCGGCCGGCAGGACACCCTCGCTCAAAGAAGCGTTGATAATTCCCTGGAGCCAGCCTCGTGTAACCTCCCGGGAAGCCAGCACCAACCAGGAGGGACACGGGTCCAATAAACATGTGGTGGCGTTCAGCCGCCCCAAGATCCTGTCCACGTCCTCGGGAGCCACAGGATCGAACTCCTCCCAGATAACACTCTCAAGGCCTGCCTCAGTCATCTCGTCTGAACTAACCCAGTCGGCGGCCAAGTCTTCCCGAATCTGAGTTATTTTATCATCCAGATACTGTACAAAATCCTCAGCTCGGCCCTGCAAGGGGTCCTCCCGCGCTCCCAGATGGAGGAGGGAGGGGGTCACCCTAAACAGGGCAGCTGGGCGGTTATCTGATGACGCAATAAGAGCAGCAAAATAGCTAGATTTCGCCGCTTTTATCGCCACTAGGTAGGTCTTAATATGAGACCTTACCAGTGTCAAGTCAGACTCGGAACGACTGGCCCTCCAACCGCTCTCTAGGCGTCTTTTCCGGCGCTTCATCACCCTCAGCTCCTCGGAAAACCAAGGAGCTAAGTGAGTTCGGAGCTGGGTCAGAGGCCGCAAAGGCACGACCCGGTCCAAAGCCCCGGCAGCCGCCCTATCCCAGGCGGCCACCAGGTCGTCAGCCGAGTCATGAGCTAGAGTCTCAGGAAATGGCCCAAGCTCCATCTGGAACCTATCAGGGTCCATCAGGCGCCTGGGGCGGAACCACCTGGTCGGTTCCGCCTCCCTGCGACGGGGTACGGCGGTCAGAAAGTCAAGTCGAAGGAGCGAGTGGTCAGACCATGACAAGGGTTCAATAACTACATCCCCTATATCAAGGCCACTCAACCACTGACCAGAGATAAAAACTAAGTCCAGAGTGTGTCCCCCCATATGAGTAGGGCCGTGAATTACTTGGGTCAGGTCCATGGCCGTCATGGAAGCCATGAACTCCCGAGCTACCTCAGATGTCTCACCGATGGATGGCAGGTTGAAATCCCCCATGACCACAAGTCTGGGGGTATCAGCCACCACCTCGGCTATAACATTGAGGAGTTCGGGCAGGGTCGCTGCCACGTGGCAGGGAGCCAGGTACGTGATCAACAGACCCATCTGCACCCCACGACCCCACTTCACAAAAAGGGACTCACATCCGGCTATCTGAGGTACAGTGGTCTCCCTCGGATCAAGACCTTCTTTTAAAATGACCGCCACCCCCCCGCCCCTGCCCTGAGCTCTCGGCTGATGAAATGCGGGTTCAAATCTCTCTAAGGCTCAAGGTTGACTCAGCCTTCCATCCTTTCTAAGGTAGGTGAAATGAGGACCCAGTTTGTGGGGGCAATAAGCTGACTTTGTAAAAATATACAAAAGTATGAAGGCTATTGCTTAACGCATTGTAAGCCGCCCTGAGTCTCCGGAGAAGGGCGGCATATAAATCAAATTTAAAAGAAGAAGAAGAGAGGAGGAGGAGGAGGAGGAGGAGGAGGAGGAGGAGGAGGAGGAGGAGGAGGAGGAGGAGGAGGATAGGAGCCCTGGTAGCGCAGCAGACTAAAAGCATTGTGATTAAGACCAGCTGCCTGCAATTACTGCAAGTCCAAATCCCACCAGGCTCAAGGTTGATTCAGCCTTCCATCCTTTCTAAGGTAGGTAAAATGAGAACCCAGTTTGTGGGGGCAATAAGCTGACTTTGTATAAAATATACAAAAATATGAAGGCTATTGCTTAACGCATTGTAAGCCACCCTGAGTCTCCGGAGAAGGGCGGCATATAAATCAATTTTTTTTAAAAAAATAGTGTAGGGTCTCCCGACTGGGCGGGAGGTTGGACTAGAAGACCTCCAAGGTCCCTTCCAACTCTGTTTTCTATGATGTTCTGTGTTCAAGGGATTTTGTGTGTGTGTGCATGTAAGGCTTTGCAGTCACAGTACTGTACATGCCAGAACAAGTTTGCTTTGCACACCGAAAAGATGACAAATTTAATGGAGGCATCTAAGCTACTTCCCTGATGGTCAGACGTCGGGTAGATGGCTCCTGAATAAAAAATTAAAATAAATAAAATAAATAAGGCAGAATACTTCCCGACCATAAGAAAAAATCCTTACTGTTGACTGTGCCAAGAACAGTGTTGAGAAGGTTCAGGACAACATCGACAACTGGACACAGCTGTAGCAGAGAAGAAAACAGAGGCATAGAATCAAAATCAGGTGAAGTGTTCGTACCGCGTTGTAAATCCCTAGTAAGGCTACACCTGGAATCCTGCATCCAGTTTTGGTCACTTTACTACAAAAAAGATGTGAAGACTTTAGACAAAGTGCAGAGGAGAGCAACTAAGATGATTAAAGGGCTGGAGACTAAAACATATGAAGAATGTTTTTGGCCAGTCGCAGTGGTGGGGTTCAAATAATTTAACAACCGGTTCTCTGCCCTAATGACCGGCTGGATGGGCGTGGCCATGGTGGGCGTGGCCAGGGGGTATGACAGGCAGCACTTGGCCTCTTGCACCCCCTGGGAGCAAAAAAAAGGCCACCGGGGGGGGTACCTCCCACACCCTGTTTTGAGCCTAGTAGGCCTCCCTGCAGCCTCCTGGGAACCAAAGCGGGACGCGGGGGACTTCTGGAAGGGGAGGGGTGGGGCCAGCCAGTAATTTAACAACTGGTTCCGCTGAAGGGGTGCGAACCGGTTGAATCCCACCACTGAGAAAAGAAGAATTAGGGGCAATTCCAGTACATGAGGAGAACTTCTGGAGGAAGGCTGTTCCACTGATTATAGTCTTCTCCAAGAGGACTACTGTTGATGGGATGCTTCATGGCTTCAGAATACGCCTGAAGAGGCCATTGAGCCTTCTTTTGAATCTTCAAAATCCATTTCAAAGCTGAACCTCAGGTATAAATCCCTGATGGCATCACCAATGTTGCTTGGGAACACCAAGATATCTCGGTCAAGATTCAAATTACATTGGAAGTTCTCCTATTCCCTTATCACCACTTTCCAAAAGTTCATAGTATAATTGTTGGATTCTAGCAGTATTCCAATATTTGAGGGGCCGCCACAAAGAAGAGGGGGTTGACTTATTTTCCAAAGCCCCTGAAGGCAGGACAAGAAGCAACGGATGGAAACTAACCAAGGAGAGGAGCAACCTGGAATTAAGGAGAAATTTCCTAACAATGAGGACAATTAACAAGTGGAACAGCTTGCCACCAGAAGTTGTGAATTCTCCATCACTGGAGGTTTTTAAGAAGAGACTGGACAGCTATCTGTCTCAAATGGTATAAGGTCTCCTGCTTGAGCAAGGGGCTGGACTGGAGGACCTCCAAGGTCCCTTCCAATCTAGTTATTCATTATTCTTGTAATTCTTTCTATCTGGTCAGGCCCCTGAATCATCTCATCTCACTCCAGTCAATCAATTTGGTGGTCTCCTCTGAGTCCAGCAGAATCGAATGCATTTCTTGACCCTGCAAGACTATTCTGGTGTGGTTCTCTCTGATTGATGGCCCAGATTCTGAATTTGTGTTCATTGAAGCTACGGTACTAAAAGAGGGACAGGCTATATAATTCAGTAGGAGGACTCACCAAACCAGGAACAACTTTATTCAAAAGATCACTCAGAACGTTGTCCAAGGACAATGGAAGGAGCCTGAAAAATGAGTGGAATTATTAAAAATTATTAAAAAGTTAATAATCTCTCCGCTCTATCTATCATCCTTTGCCACATAAAAGCTTCTGTTGGCCCACAAGTGAAAAATCAAGCTTCATCCTAGGACAACGCTGGGACCAATCCCACAGCTTCCTACTACAGCTAGTCCTGGACTTACGACCACAATTGAGCCTCAAATTTCTGTTGCTAAACGAAAAGTTTATGAAGTGAATTTCGCCCCATTTTACGACTTTTCTTGCCACCGTTGTTAAGTGAATCACTGCAGTGGTTAAGTTAGTAGCACGGTTGTTAAGTGAATCTGGCTTCCCCATTGCTTTGTTTGCCAGAAGGTCGCAAAAGGGAAATCACGGGATGTTGGGATGCATAAATATGAACCAGCTGCCAAGCATTTGAATTTTGATCACATAATTATGGGACAACTGTCGTAAGTGTGAAAAATGGCCACTTTTTTTCAATGCTATTTAACTTCCAAGTTCACTAAATGGTTGTAAGTCCAGGATTATCTGCAACCACTTGGTGCTCAGTCAAGAATGTCGCCAAGGAGAAGTCAAGACATTCAAGATCAGTGTTTCTCAACCTTGGAAGCTTGAAGATGGGTGGACTTCAACTCTCAGAATCCCCCAGCCAGCGCTGCTGGCTGGGGGATTCTGGGAGTTGAAGTCCACCCATCTTCAAGCTACCAAGGTTGAGAAACACTGTTCAAGATGGATGACAGCCACATCTGTGCGATCCAAGTCCTATCACTTTTTGCAACACCTGTTAAAGTGGGACAAGGCTTGGATCACACCATTGGGGCTGCCATCTTGAATATTCTTTTTTTTTTAACCTCTTTCTGAAGACCTTCCTTGACTGGGCCAATGATTTCCTTGGTGAGAGAACCTTTTGTTTTGATTCAATGGAGGAAATTATAAATTCGCCAAATTCAGTTTTTCCATCTCACGGTGGCTGGGAAGTCTAGGATTTGTAGTCTCTTTACCCATCTGGAGGGTGACGTTGCTCCATAGACTGACCTCATTGGACGGTTTAGCGTCCCTGACCCATCCATTCAAAAGCTGTCCCCCCACATAGGTTAAGTGTCTATTTGTGATGTACAAAGACTCACCCAGACAAGATCCGAATGCCACCAAGATTGGTTCTGCAATTCTCAAGGAGAAGCTTGGGAGATCCCATCCTGTCCTGGACCAGCCGGGCTTTGGCTGTGATGTTCACTTCTACCAGGAGAGTCAACGGGCCCCCCAGAATCCTGAAAGAATCCCAAGGAAATCGACATGAGGCTGTTTATTGGACCAACAGCCAAAAGTTCTCCAAAGAATCTTCTAAGTTTGGAGACAGTGCTGGTGTCAACGCTTCAACGCTGGCATAGAGAGCAGAGGAGAGAGAGAGAGATAAGCTCTGAACTTTTGCCTGCTAAATCCCTTTGAAGTCGGGTTGTCGTGGAAATGAGGGGGGGGACATTCCTGGGAAATGACGAGACAAGAAGTCTGAAGAATGACTTGGAAGATAGCCAATGAGAAGCAGAGATTTGGGGATCGGAAAGGGAGGGATTGGGGGGCAAAAGGTCAGTCTTGTCCGCATCGAGTCATGATCCGGTGGCTGTGCTCAATTAAGGAAAAGATTTCCTTAAAGATTGGCAGTTTGGAAATTCATTTATTTTGAGATAGCATCGAAGTCTGACAGCTGGCTTTTCCCATCCAACACAAATATTTATTTATTAGGTTTATATCCCAAACATTTAGCCTAGGAGCTCAAGAACATTCAACTAAGGGTTCCTTCTTCAATTCTAGCTCCAGAGAAAGTGTGACAAGCTCAAAATCCAAAATTAAGAGTAGATTTGAAGGTGAAACTCAGTGATCCCTGACCAACACTTTCCATATGACACTAGTGATTTTCCTTCTTTGGTTTCCTGACTTACACGGATGTTTTTTGGCTTCTTAAAGGCATATCTCCTAACTATTATTCCTACAAAACCAAATCCTGATTTACTATTTGAAGATAATACATTTTTTTCTAATGGAGGACAGATAATCAGAATAGCAATAGCCCTTAGACTTATATACCGCTTCATAGTGCTTTACAGCCTTCTCTTAGCGGTTTACAGAGTCAGCCTCTTGTCCCCAGCAATCTGGGTCCTCATTTTACCCACCTCAGAAGGACGGAAGGCTGAGTCAACCTTGAGCCTGGTGAGATTCGATCTGCCCAACTGCTGGCAGCCAGTGATCAGCAGAAGTAGCCTGCAGTACTGCACTCTAAACACTGGGCCACTGTGGTCAGAAGACCTCCCTTTCCTGAAAATCCCATGTCCTACAGATCTTATTTTTGAATCAACCATGGTTGAAAGTTAGGAAGCTCCTCATGACAGCAGCAGTTCCTGGGGACTAAACCAGGCAAGATGGCAGAGGCAGTGTTGTCATCCAAGTCTTGCCTCTTTCTGTGTGTGACAACAAGGAACTTAGAAAAGTGGCAGGTATTGGATTGTGATGGCCATTGTTTTAACTAACCACAACACACAACTCAATGGTTTCTCTTTCTCTACAAAATGGCTACCTCTACTCTACTCTACTCTACTCTACTCCACTCCACTCCTCTACTCTACTCTACTCTACTCTACGCTCCCCTCCCCTCCCCTCCCCTCCCCTTCCCTTCCCTACCCTACCCTACCCTACCCTACTCTACTCTACTCTACTCTACTCTACTCTACTCTACTCTACTCTATCTCCGACTACGTCAAAACTAAAGCTGGAAGGAAGAAGGAGACTGGGAAATGCTACCTGTGGAAATGTCAGCCAAGAAAGGTAGCAAGATTTACTATTTCCCAAGGAAGCCAACTCACGTGTTGCCCTTGAGGGCTATTTTGGTGTAAATGTTCAATCCAAGTCCAACTGGAAAAAGCTTCAGGGTGACTTTAGGAAGGATGATATCCACAAGTTTCAACCTGGAGATAAAAGTGAGCTTCATGGTTAGGAACAGAAACTAAAATTATGAAGGACATTTCACATCATAACCTGAGTGGTGCAGTGGCCTAGAGGTGGAGGTCTCACCTCACAATCAGGAGGCTGTGAGTTCAATCCTAGGTAGAGGCAGATATTTCTCTCTCTGGGCACAATGAGAATATCTCTGCTGAAAAAAACTCCGCATTGGTGACAGGAAGGGCATCCGGCCATTAAAACACTCTGCTAGCTCCATTCAGTTGCCCAGACTCCACCCTGCGAGGGATTATGGGGTCATTGAATGATGATGATGATTCAATGTCATAACCCTAGACATCTTAAATCTAACTTTTTCCATGGGATTTAGATTTTGCTGATCGACATTTGGGGTCTATGTATGTAATGGACTGTGTGCGTGCATGTCCGTGTGTGTCTGTGTACAAAGCGTGGGACAGAGAGAGAACTAGGACAGGAGAATGATCTTCATCTCTATCTACTCAATGTAAAGTAGGCAGTACCCCCCAAAAAAGCATGAAAACGAGCATTAAGTGACCAGATGAGGTTTTCCAAGGCTAACCAGTTCAGAAGGAAGAAGAAAGAAACCCAGAATTTAGGTGTAAGAACTCAGAAATGTAATTATCTAAAGTGTTTCCTCTGCAGAAGACAACCAGGTGTTGCCTTAGAGGCTTAAGTCATGTCTGGAACATGTCTGCAAGTTTCTATCATGTTGGAGTCTTCCATTGAATCAAATCAAGACCTAAAGAACTGAAGATCTAATTTAACATCAGGTCTAGGTATAAAGTCTGACAATAGGTAACTCACCCCAGGAGACCTTCATGTCCAAGGACACCACCAAGAAGTCCTCCATTTGGACCTCCGAGGACACCACCAAGCAGTCCTCCACCTTGGCCTCCAAGGACACCACCTAATGGACCTCCACCTTGGCCTCCAAGGACACCACCAAGAAGTCCTCCACCTTGGCCTCCAAGGACACCACCAAGTGGACCTCCATCTTGACCTCCAAGAACACCACCAAGCAGACCTCCATCTTTGCCTCCAAGGACACCACCAAGAAGTCCTCCATCTTGGCCTCCAAGAACACCATCAAGCGGTCCTCCATTTTGGCCTCCAAGAACACCACCAAGCAGACCTCCATCTTTGCCTCCAAGGACACCACCAAGAAGTCCTCCATCTTGCCCTCCAAGGACACCATCAAGTGGTCCTCCATTTTGGCCTCCATTCAACCCTCCTAGGACATTTTTACTCACTCCTCCAGCAAGTCCTTGAAGCAGGTCATCTTTGGCCAGGACATTTGAGAGTACTGTAGAGGGTGGAGAGCAATTATTACAGGAGATTAATTAAATTTAAACTCAGTTTCTGAGCTGAAACTGAGTTTATTGTTATTAGCAGCTGAAGTATAGTTTAGCTGAGTTACTAGAGTTATTCTTGATTTTTCTTAGACTTCCATCCCACATGCTTTTTCTCTGTCTTTGGCCAAATTCACCTTTATTAATGTAGTAAAGCCAGAACGTTTGACGTATGTTGCTATAATAGACCCTTCCATTCTCTGTGATCTCCCACAGAACATCTCCATAATAGTCATCTATGGAGATTCTCAACCATCCAGGTCATGGTTGCCCCAAAGGATCTTTTTCCAAAAGGCAACTGGTCTTTGAAAATGTTTCACTTCTCACCCAAGACCCATTTCTTCAGTTGTGAACTATAGAAGCATCTTGGATTAGAAGTGAAACGTTTCCAAAGGGGAAAAAAAACTCCAAGAGAGGCCATTTGCCTTTTGGAAAAATCACCTTTGGGATTCCGTAATAATCATTCAGGAGTTAAATGCTTCAGAACACAGCCATGGAATCTCCTTTCCAAAGTTTTGGTTTGCAAACACAGAAGGAAAATGAAGACTCACAGTTCTCCAGAACAGCCTTGTCCACCTGGGCCACAGATAACAAGTTTTCTGCTCCACCTTGGCAGATGGGCAGGAGGCCACAAAGGAGAAGAAGGGCTGAAGCCTTCAGCATGTTGATTCTGGTGCCTGGGGGGAAAAATAGGATAGCATAGGAATCAGTGGTGGGATTCAAATTTTTTTACTACCGGTTCTGTGGGCGTGGCTTGGTGGGCGTGATAGGGGAAGGTTACTGCAAAATCTCCATTTCCTCCTGATCAGCTGGGACTGGCAGAGAATAGAGGGGGTCAGGGCCAGTTAGATGTGGTATTTACCGGTTCTCCGAACTAATCAAAATTTCCGCTACTGGTTCTCCAAAGCTAGTCAGAACCTGCTGAAACCCACCTCTGATAGGAATGCAAGTTCATCAACAGGTCTTCAGAGAGCAGAACGTTGAAGGACCATGAGATGTTTTTCTGAAGCATGGATTGGTTCTGCAAAGGCCTGGGGCTAATTATGACATACTAATAAATTCCTGCAGTGGGCAAGTGGGGGGATTGGACGAGGTCAGGTTTTTTTTCCCGACCTTGGCAACATGCTTTTGAGTCCTACTTGAACCATGGAAGTCCATCTTCAGCAGTACCAACAAAGAGGAACTGGTGTTGAAAGTAGAAAGGAGGTCTCTGCCCCTCCGCAGCCTCTGCCACCTTGGTTGGCTCTCTTCATTTCTACCTCATGGTGGACTGGGTCAAGAAAAACCCAAAGGACACATATAGACTGGGTGAAACCAGGCTTAATAGCAGTGAGAGGGACCTTGGAGTCTTAGTGGACAACCAGCTAAATAGGAGCCAGCCGTGTGCAGCGGCAGCCAAAAAAGCCAACGCAATCCTAAACTGCATCAACAGAGGGATGCAATCAAGATCAGGTGAGGTACTACTACCACTCTACAAAGCCTTAGTAAGACCACACCTAGAGTACTGCATCCAGTTTTGATCCCCATACCATAAAAAAGATGTTGAGACTCTAGAAAGAGTGCAGAGAAGAGCAACCAGGATGATGAGGGGACTGGAGGCTAAAACATAGGATGAACGGTTGCAGGAACTGGGCCTGGCTAGTCTAGTGAAGAGAAGGACCAGGGGAGACATGTTAGCAGCCTTCCAATATTTGAGGGGCTGCCACAGAGAGGAAGGGGTCCACCTGTTTTCCAAAGCAACTGAAGGCCAGACATTGAATAATGGATGGAAACTGATCAAGGAGAGATTCAACCTAATAAGGAGACATTTTCTGACAGTGAGAACAATCAACCAATGGAACAGAAGTTGCCTTCAGAAGTTGTGGGAAGCTTCATCACTGGAGGCTTTCAAGAAGAGACTGGACTGCCATCTGTCAGAAATGGTGTAGAAATATCTCCTGCTTGGGCAGAGGGTTGGACTAGATGACCTACAAGGTCCCTTCCAACTCTGCTTATCTTAATCTGTAATCTTAATCCAAGAATCCCACCACTGGGGTCCTGTGAACCGTGTGACTCAAACATGGTCAGATGGTAGATGTGGGGTGAAGGTCCTATCTAGGAAGCAACAAGATTGCCTTAGAGTTATAATCCCTCACATCAGAGAGGACTCCAAGCTGATTGGTCAGCTGAATTTCTCAGCTACTTCGAAAACAGTGCGGTAGAAGAAGCAATGGGTGGAGGTTGGTCAGAGGGTGATCCAAGCTAGAAATAAGGAGGAATTTCCTGATGGTGAGGACAATGAATAATGGAACAGCCTGCCTCCTGGAGTTGTGGGTGCTCCATCACTGGAGGTTTTTAAGATCAGATTGGACAACCATCTGTCTGGGATGGGATTCCTGTCTTGAGCAGATGGTTGGACTAGAAGATCTCCAAGATCTTCCAGCCTTATGATTCTAGGATTCAGGGATTCTATGATTCTATGGTCTTCTACAGTCACGTGACTATGGTGTATGTATGTGTACTGCCGTCAGAACTCCAGAATCGAGTAGTAAATACATTTTGGGGTAGGGGTGATCTGTTGCAACTTCAATTGGTTGCTAAGCAACTGGACATTGAGGGAGGACTACCTGTACAAGTGCTCAATGAAGGGATGGAATCTCCTCAGAAAGGAGACTCAGCCTGGAATTTAGGAGGAAACTCCTGAGGGTGAGATCAATTAATCAATGGAATACCTTACCTCCGAAAGTTGTAGGTACACCATCACTGGAGGTCTTCAAGAAAAGATGGGACAACCATTTGTCCAGAATAGAATAAAGACTCCTGCCTTGGTTGGACTAGAAGATCTCCAAGCCCTAGGATTCTATGGTTCTAACCATCAAAGTTTCAATCAATCAATCAGAATAGAGCTGGAAGGGACCTCGGAGGTCTTCTAGTCCAACCCCCTGCTCAAGCAGGAGACCCCAGACCATCTCTTCAAAGATGAAGTAAAGACGAGCCTCAAGAATCGTCCTTACCTTCTCGATTTGGTACCCATTCGGAAAGAGCAAACCTTACCTTCGTCAACTAGAGGGTTTACAAGGGGTTGCCCAGTTCCCGTCCGTCACCAAGGAGGATGTCGTGGACCCAAAACCGATGGTCCTTTTATAGCAAATATCTGTGTCAGCAATGAGGAAAAGAGCCTCTTTGGGGAAAAGCCGTGATATTTGCTTTGGTGTAAAATAGCAAGCGATTATTTCCAAGGCAAATATACCTTTAGAAATCTTTAAAATGGGTCAGTTGAACAATGTGCGTGGAACATCACAGCAGGTGCATTTGATCCAACTTGAATGGGGATGCCGATTTCCAATTTTGACACACGCACACACACCCCCAAACCTAACCAGGAAAGCCGAGATCTTGTTTCACAGCCATCTCCGGTCCAGTGACCTCCAGATATCCTGGGTGAAAGTGTGGCTCTCGTCTCTGGAATTTCACGGAAGGGCGATTTCGCTTCAATCTCTGGCTGTAGTGTAGAGGGATATGAACAGGCTTGTAGTGTAGGGTCCTTGGTGGTCTTTGGGCTTGGTTTTATTGGTTCAATTTATTGGTTCGATTTATATGCCGCTCTTCTCCGGAGACTCAGGGTGGCTTACAATGCGTTAAGCAATAGCCTTCATACTTTTGTATATACTTGCTTAGTAGGGCTTTCGGGGCCCCCCCTAAGCGGTGTTTTTTTTTTTAATACAAAGTCAGTTTATTGCCCCCTCAATCCGGGTCCTCATTTTACCTACCTCGAAAGGATGGAAGGCTGAGTCAACCTTGAGCCTGGTGAGATTCGAACTTGCAGTAATTGCAGGCAGCTGGTGTTACTTAACAGTGCTTTAATCTGCTGCGCCACCAAGGCTCTTGATAGAGAGGCTCTTGGTTATTTTCTTGCAGACATTTCATTACCCAACTGGGTAACAGGCACCCTGTTATTAAGCTGATTATTAAGACCAGCTGCCTGCAATTACTGCAGGGTTCGAATCTCTCCAAGGCTCAAGGTTGACTCAGCCTTCCGTCCTTTCTAAGGTAGGGAAATTGAGGACCCAGTTTGTGGGGGCAATAAGCTGACTTTGTATAAATATACAAAAAGTATGAAGGCTATTGCTGAGCACATTGTAAACCGCCCTGAGTCTTCGGAGAAGGGCGGCATATAAATCAAATTAAAAAAAAAAAAAACATCATTAGTGCTAGAAGGGAGTGGGGATTGAGGAGAGGAGGAGGAGGACTGTGGGGTCCTTGGTCTCTCTGAGCTTGGTTATTTTTTTGGCAGAAATTTCATGAGCCAACTAGGAAACAGTATCAGTGCTAGAAGGGAGTGGGGTTTGTGGAGAGGAGGAGGAGGAGGAGGGAGAGGAGGAAAACTCTGGGGTCCTTGGTGTTCTCTGAGCTTTGTTGCTTTCTTGCAAACATTTCATTACTCAACTAAGTAACATTATCCGTGCTACAAGGGAGTGGGGTTTGCAGAGAGGAGGAGGAGGAGGAGGAGGAGGAGGAGGAGGAGGAGGAGGAGGAGGAGGCAAATGAGCACAAGAACGAGAAGTCTAGGTTCCTTGGTGCTCTCTGAACTTGGTTGTTTTCTTGAAGATGTTTCATTACCAAATTAGGTAACATCATCAGTGCTAGAAGGGAGTGGGGTTTATGGAGAGGAGGAGGAGGAGGAAGAGGACTATGGGATACTTGGTGACGTCTGGCTTCGTTATTTTCTTGTAGACGTTTCATTACCCAAACCAGATAACATTATCAGTGCTAGAGAGGAGGAGGAGGAAGAGGAAGGAGGAGGACAGTGGGCTCCTTGATGCGCTCTGAACTCGGTTGTTTTCTTGCAGACTTTTTATTACCCAACTAGATAACATCATCCATACTAGAAAGGGGTGTGGGGTTTGCAGAGTGGAGACCAAGGCATAAACTCCATGCAAACCTGAAAGTTTTTTTCCCTTTTTGTTGCTTTGCTACCAGATCTTCCCTTCCTCCACCGAGGTCATCCTCTTTATTCTCTGTATTATGATACTGAAGGTGAGTCTGGGTCCTTCCAGAAGACATATTTCCTTGAGTCCCTTGATCGTTTATGACACTGCACGGATCTTGCTTGCAATACTTGGATTCCATTCACACAAAATGTAACCTGTTTACTGAAGTCAACTTATCTGTGTTGTGAGGGTCCACCACAGGTTTAAGAAGAAACTGGACCGCCATATGTCTGGAGTAGTAGAGATTCTCCTGCTTGAGCAGGGGGTTGGACTACAAGATCTCTAAGGTCCCTTTCAAAATTATTGTTCTCAAAGTTTTCTCAGACAGACAAGGAAAAAAAAAAATCTGATACCAGCCACCCAGGTTATTGGAAACAGCCATTTCTTGAAATATTGATTGATTGAATGAATGGATTTCTGGTCATATCTCAACATGATTTCAGAATAAAAATGCAAATTATTAAAAGACAACAAAGGGAAATGCTTTGGTCCCTTCGTGTGTCAATTTAGGAGTTGAGATGCAGAGATCTGGAGGGAGTGACCTTCTTTCGTCAGAATAGAACTGGAAGGGACCTTGGAGGTCTTCTAGTCCAGCCCCCTCCTCAAGCAGGAGACCCCAGACCATCCCAGACAAGTGGCTGTCCAGTCTCTTCTTAAAAACCTCCAATGATGGAGCACCCAGAAATTCTAGTGGCAAGCAGTTCCACTGGTTAATTGTCCTCGCTGTCAGGAAGTCTCTCCTTAATTTATTTATTTATTTATTGGTTTGATTTATATGCCGCCCTTCTCCAGAGACTCAGGGTGGCTTACAATGCGTTAAGCAATAGCCTTCATACTTTTGTATATACCTGCTTAGTAGGGCTTTGGGCCCCCCCCCAAGCGGGGTTCTTTTTTATACAAAGTCAGCTTATTGCCCCCACAATCTGGGTCCTCATTTTACCTACCTCGGAAGGCTGGAAGGCTGAGTCAACCTTGAGCCTGGTGAGATTCGAACTTGCAGTAATTGCAGGCAGCTGGTGCTACTTAACAGCACTTTAGTCTGCTGCGCCACCAAGGCTCTGATCCCTTCGTGCGTCAATTTAGGAGTTGAGATGCAGAGATCTGGAGGGAGTGACCTTCTTTCATCAGAATAGAGCTGGAAGGGACCTTGGAGGTCTTCTAGTCCAGCCCCCTGCTCAAACAGGACCATTTCAGACAATGATGGAGCACCCAGAACTTCTAGTGGCAAGCAGTTCCACTGGCTAATTGTCCTCGCTGTCAGGAAGTTTCTCCTTAATTCCAGGTTGCTTCTCTCCTTGACTAATTTCCATCCATTGTTTCTTGTCCTGAAGAAACTTTCTCACCAGCAAGTTTTTCTTATGTGTCAGAGTGCCCTCAGCACTGAAAGCAGCCTGATCCCCCAAGGGTGGGTGGTCTCCGATAGGGGAAGACCCCTTCTGTCCCCCTGCAGACGACCCACCGAAGCTTCCAGGGCCTTCTCCTCCACGTGGCCTTCGTCCCTGCTGCGTAAGGCAACCTGCCACACAACCCTAGCTGAGCTGGTGTGGGGGCCAGAGGGAGCAAGTGCGCAAACAGCGTGCCTTCGGACACACAATAGGGACAGTGAACACAGTGCCGTATCGTGTTATCAGGATCTGGGATCAGCTTTGAGCCAAGATCGCGTAACCAGAAGGAAGCCCAGGTCAACAAACTCAGCTCTGAAAAAGATCTTCTGCAGAGAATAAATAACAGAGTTTAATTTCACTTTTTTTGTTGTTGTTGTTAGTCTAATGGAGCTTCCCTTTCTCCATCCAGATCATCCTCTTTGCTTTTCCCATCATGGAACGGGACATGATTATGGATAGCTCAAGAAAACACATTTCTTTGGGTCCCTTTAGTTAATAACTTTATTGTCATTGTATGTGTATACACAGTATACCCATACAATGAAATTCACTTAACGCCCAAAGACCAGGCCCAACACACATAACAATCCCCAAACACCCCCCCCCACCCACCCATCCCTGCCCCTAAACCACCCAAACATCCACACAGCAGACCAAGTAATGCTGTCCAACAGCTCATTGATGGTGGCCCTTTAGTTCATTGTTGAGTGCAATTATAGCTCTGGGTTAAAAAAACTATTCAAAAAGCTGTAATTTATTATTTATTGGTTTGATTTATATGCCGCCGTTCTCCGGAGACTCAGGGCGGCTTACAATGCGTTAAGCAATAGCCTTCATACTTTTGTATATTTTATACAAAGTCAGCTTATTGCCCCCACAAACCGGGTCCTCATTTTACCTACCTCGGAAGGATGGAAGGCTGAGTCAACCTTGAGCCTGGTGAGATTTGAACCTGCAGAAATTGCAGGCAGCTGGTGCTACTTAACAGCACTTTAGTCTGCTGCGCCACCAAGGCTCTAATGATACTGTATGGATCTTGCCTATAGTACCTGGACTCCATCCCCATGAAACTTAAGCTGGGTTTATGTCTATGGAGGTTCTCAGCCTTGCAAGACTGCTATTCTGGGCAAGAGGGAGGCTCATGCGGATGTTTGGGGGCCTTTTGGCCAAGGGAAGTCCAGGTCTTCTCCATCCTGGATGGTGAAGCCCATCAAGTGGAGACGCTATCCAGAAAAAAAGGTCAGAAATCTAACTTCACCCTATTTCTATGGAGATTCTCCGTCATCCAGGTCCCAAAGGTGCTTTTTTTCAAAAGGTAACTGGACTTTCTGTTTTTCTTTGAAGAAGTTTCACTTCTCATTCAAGAAGCTTCTTCAGCTCTGACTGGATGGTGGGAATGGAAATCTGCAAGGGGTATAAATCCTTCCATTCCCCAACATCCGGTCAGAGCTGAAGAAGCTTCTTGAATGAGAAGAGAAACATCTTCAAAGAAAAACCAGAAAGTGCACTTGCCTCTTGAAAAAAAGCACTTTTGGAACCTGGGTTTAACCTGGGTTCAGAATTAACCCATGATCTCAGGTTTTGTTTTTGTTTTTTGTTTTTGGTTTTTTGCTTTTTAATTTATATGCCGCCCTCCTCCAGAGACTCAGGGCGGCTTACAATGCGTTAAGCAATAGCCTTCATACTTTTGTATATTTATACAAAGTCAGCTTATTGCCCCCACAAACTGGGTCCTCATTTCACCTACCTTAGAAAGGATGGAAGGCTGAGTCAACCTTGAGCCTGCTGAGATTTGAACTTGCAGTAATTGCAGGCAGCAGATGTTAGTTCTTAAGATACATTAAGCCCTGAACTAACCCACAGGCCATATGTATCTAGTGCATTCATCCACCAGGGTTTACCTGACCTAGTTAAGCATGTGGTGAAAACCCACCATGAGCTCATGTTGATGCCATATCAGGAATGACCTCACTCTGTTCTAGCTTCAGCATTTTGAAAACATCTCACTAGAACTGTGATGGTGAACCTTTTCGGCACCGAGCGCCCAAACCGGAACACGGATGCATGTGTATACATGTACATGCACCGGAGTGCTGGAAACCCAAAGATCAGCTGGCCACCACGCTCGTGCCTGTTTTTGGCTGTTTTTGGCTGTTTTTTGGGCCATTTTCAGGCTGTTTTGGGGGCATTTTCAGGCTGTTTTCAGGCCATTTTCTGGCACTCCAGCACCCACAAAGATCAGCTAGCTGGCACATGCACGCTGGAAATCAGAAGAGCAGCTGGTGATGGCACGCATGCCCACAGAGAGGGTTCTGCATGCCACCTCTGGCACGCGTGCCATAGGTTTGCCATCACGGCACTAGAACTTTTGGTATCATCTCTCCCCTATCAGAAATGAGCACACATTGTCTCTTTATGGGTCATGGAGCATCCCCCTTCCCATGAAGAGGAGAAGAAACCAGGAGGACCATGCTCTCTCCAACATCACAGCTCCACCTCCTCTTCCTTAGCATCCCTGGCTCTCAAGATGCTAATTTTTGGCCTGACAGACCCATAACTTCATCCAGCAGGCCTCCATCTCTGGTTCTTCAGGGGCCACTTTCTGACATAAAGCGCTGAGATCTGATTCAGCAACCCTGCTTTGAAGATCGTCTGATCAAGTTGCAGCCCATCATCTATTCTCCATCCACATCCTGGCGCCCTGGACAGGAGTCCCTCCAGAACCCCCATAATGTCCTGATGAACCTCAAGAGATGCAAGTCCAAAGCAAACCCAAGAAATGCAGAAGAGGAAATTGGGATATTTTATTTGATAAACATAGACAGAGTCACCCTAATTCCCTAGTGAGCTGCTACTATTGAGAGTAGGACACAGCAGAGTAGAAGTTTCAGCAGGGCAGGGAAGGAAAGAGAGTCCCTCAACCATACAGGTTCCTGGAAGCACCAAATTGGGAAGGTTTTTTAAGGTATTCATTCATTGTATAAATCTGTGTTCTTCTTCCCAATTAACCACACCTCAAAATGGTTTACAAATAAATGTGAATTATTAAGAGACATTAACAAGGAGGCTGCCTTTATCTTCTCGGTTGGTGTGTGAATTCGGTCAGTTTCGTTCCAAGGCATCGATTCAACATCTGAATGAGCAAAGTGGGGAGGGGATGATCAGGGAGACCTCCACGCCTTCCCTTTTTACGTGGTCTTGGGCTTCTCTTGGTTAAGTCTTATTCGCTCCGCCAACTCATTTTCATCGTAAGCCTCTATCATCACGTGAAAGACCAGCACGTTCTGTGAAGATTGGAAAATTACAGCCATTATTTCTCATTTGCACACCCCACTTTCTCGCACTCCTCCTATCAGCGGGTTGTCCTCCTTGCACGTCCCAAACAGTGACTCTACTGGGACCACCAGAGGAGAAATGGACATAGCCCAAGGAGGAAGCCACACCTTAGCACTGACAGAAGAGAATTTTTGAAGCTCAGGGTTGAACTGGGTCCTTGGTGCTCTCTAACATTGGGTTTTTTTCTTGCAGACGTTTCATGACCCAACTAGGGAACATAATCAGTGATAGAAGAGAGTGGGCTTTGTGGAGAGGAAAGGAGAGGAGGAGGAGGAAGAGGAGAAGGAGGAGAAACAGAAACAGAAAAAGAAACAGAAGGAGAAGGAGAAGGAGAAGGAGAAGGAGAAGGAGAAGGAGAAGGAGAAGGAGGGGAAGGAGAAGAGAAGGAGAAGGAGAAACAGAAACAGAGAAGGAGGAGGAGGAGGAGGAGGAGGAGGAGGAGGAGATGGAGAAGAAGAAGGAGAAACAGAAACGGAAAGAGAAACAGAAGGAGAAGGAGAAGGAGAAGGAGGGGAAGGAGAAGAGAAGGAGAAGGAGAAACAGAAACAGAAAGAGGAGGAGAAGGAGAAGGAGATGGAGAAGAAGAAGGAGAAACAGAAACAGAAAGAGAAACAGAAGGAGAAGGAGATGGAGAAGAAGAAGGAGAAACAGAAAGAGAAACAGAAACAGAAGGAGAAAGAGAAGGAGTGGAAGGAGAAGAGAAGGAGAAGGAGAAAGAGAAAGAGAAAGAGAAAGAGAAACAGAAACAGAAGGAGAAGGAGAAGGAGGAAAAGGAGAAGAGAAGGAGAAACAGAAACAGAAGGAGAAGGAGGAGAAGGAGAAGGAGAAGGAGAGGGAGAAGGAGAAGGAGAAGGAGAAGGAGAAGGAGAAGGAGAAGGAGAAGGAGAAGGAGTGGAAGGAGAAGAGAAGGAGAAGGAGAAAGAGAAAGAGAAAGAGAAAGAGAAACAGAAGGAGAAGGAGAAGGAGAAGGAGAAGGAGGAAAAGGAGAAGAGAAGGAGAAACAGAAACAGAAGGAGAAGGAGGAGAAGGAGAAGGAGAAGGAGAAGGAGAGGGAGAAGGAGAAGGAGAAGGAGAAGGAGAAGGAGAAAGAGAAGGAGTGGAAGGAGAAGAGAAGGAGAAGGAGAAAGAGAAAGAGAAAGAGAAACAGAAGGAGAAGGAGAAGGAGGAAAAGGAGAAGAGAAGGAGAAACAGAAACAGAAGGAGAAGGAGGAGAAGGAGAAGGAGAAGGAGAGGGAGAAGGAGAAGGAGAAGGAGAAGGAGAAGGAGAAGGAGAAGGAGAAGGAGAAAGAGAAGGAGTGGAAGGAGAAGAGAAGGAGAAGGAGAAAGAGAAAGAGAAAGAGAAAGAGAAACAGAAGGAGAAGGAGAAGGAGAAGGAGGAAAAGGAGAAGAGAAGGAGAAACAGAAACAGAAGGAGAAGGAGGAGAAGGAGAAGGAGAAGGAGAGGGAGAAGGAGAAGGAGAAGGAGAAGGAGAAGGAGAAGGAGAAGGAGAAGGCGGGCTTTGGGGTCCTTGGTGCTCTCTGATCTGGGTTGTTTTCTTGCGGGTTTCATGACCCAGCTAGATAACATCATCAGTGCAGCCCCTTCTGCACCCCTGCTGGGGTCTCTGCAGGAATTGGAGGATTGTCAAAATGGCCCAAGTAAAAAAAGGGGCGGAGATACAATTGCACTCTATGACTGTCTTTTGAGACCCCTGCCACGGCTCCTGCATCATAGACCTGGTTTGAGGCCAGGAAGGCAATGGGGTTGGACCATCTGGACAGCAAATGTTCTTCAGCTCTAAGCAACCCAAAGGCCTCAAAATTGGGGTTCATCAACTGACCTCTCCAAAATGGAGCGTGGTTTGGCCTTCGCTGTACATCAGCCCCAACAGGCTTGGAAGAGGAACCTGATTCTTACTCAGGACATCTGCAAAAGAGGAAGCAACTGTTGGCCCCGTCTCTTCTTTCCCATCCAGGATGTCTGTGGAGATTCTCCATCATCCAGGACATCATTGTGCCAAAAGTGCTTTTCCAAAAGTCAAGTGGACTTTTTTTTGAGTTTTTCCCCTTGAAAACGTTTCACTTCTCACCCAAGAAGCTTCTCCAGTTCTAAGTTCAGTTCAGTTCTTCTAGAACTGAAGAAGCTTCTTGGGTGAGAAGCAAAATGTTTTCAAGGAAAAAAAAAACCAAGAAGTCTGATTTCTTTTGCAAAAGGACTTTTTGGGATTCCAATCCAGGAATTTCTGCCATTTCCTTCGAGCGAGTTATTGCTATCAACACTGTAGCAGAGTTGGAAGAGACCTTGGAGGCCTTCTAGTCCAGCCCCCTGCTTAAGAGGTGACCCTATGATATACCAGACAAGGGGCTATCCAGCATTTTCTTAAAAACCTCCACTTGGAGCACTGATTAATTCTCACAGTCTGGAAGTTTCTCCTTAATTCTAGACTGTATCTCTCCTTGATTAGTTTCCACCCATTGCTTCCTGTCCTGTCTTCAAGTGCTTTGGAAAATAAGTTGACCCCCTCTTCTTTGGGGCAGCCCCTCAAATATTGGAAGACTCCTCTCATGTCTCCCCTAGTCCTTCTCTTCATTAAACTAGACATACCCAGTTTCTGCAAACGTTCTTCATATGTTTTAGTCTCCAGTCCCCTAATCCTCTTCGTTGCTCTTCTCTGCACTCTTTCTAGGGCCTCAAACACTTACCATTGGCATGTGGGATCCAACTATCCATGATGCTTTTCATAAAATCTTTTGCTGGTTCTACCTATAACAGCGAGAAAGAACCAGTCAAAATTGGAGCAAAAGAACATCAGGAAATTCCATGGCTGGGGGGGCGCCAGAATGGAAGTAGCGACAATGTCCCCAAAGAAAAGAAACATCTTCTAACAGAGTGGGCAAAAATATCACCTTGAAACATATGACATTGAACCCAAAGTGGACCTTAACTCAAAAGAGACCTCTACTCTTATTTACAAAGACTATAAAAAGCTCTCTTATGCTAGACAGGCAATTAAAATGATAAAAGAGGAATCAGTTTGCTGATATAAATGGAACGAACTGGATATTATTTCACTCCAAGCTAGGACCTGCTCTCGTCCACAAAGCTCTTTGCAAATGTCTAATATTTCAAGGGGAAGCAAAATGACCTCTTCACGAATGAAGGTAAATACAGGGGTCTCAGAATAATATTGCAGGATCCAATCTGAGTCGGTTGCCAGGACCCAAAGGTTTATTCTTCCAAGATTTCATGTAATGGACAAAGACGTGGCATTCAATTTCATAGCTACTACGATTGTTGGCCGAGCAGGGACAAAAACAGCCAGGGAAATGATTGAAGCCTGGGGAGCAAGGCTCCTTGTCAGTCAAGCCAAGGAGCCTTGGTAGTACAGTGGTCTAAAGCACCCTGTTATTAAGACCAGCTGCCTGCAATTACTGCAGGTTCGAATCTTGCCAGGCTCAAGGTTGACTCAGCCTTCCATCCTTTCAAAGGTAGGTAAAATGAGGACCCGGATTGTGGGGGCAATAAGCTGACTTTGTATAAATATACAAAAGAATGAAGGCTATTGCTTAACGCATTGTAAACCGCCCTGAGTCTCCGGAGAAGGGCGGCATATAAATCAAATTAAAAAAAAAAAAACAGGAATGCTAATTTACCACCAGCCTATCAGGTACTTTGGATCTGAGCATGTGAGCGCCACAAGAAACAACACAATTAATAGCAGCCTAATTAATAACTAAAAGCTACACGCAACTAGAAACCATATGTGGAACAGCCCACTGGAGAGAGAGAAGTTCCATGATGATGGGTTCCAGCATGAGCTCAAAAGCTTGGAAGAATAAACTTTTGGTCCCGGTGACCGACAAGATCCATCATCTCTTCAGGTTATTAATTCGTTTCCCTGTCTTAGCCCAAAGCCCATCAACAGCCAGGTGGATAAGTCTACTCTTAAATGTGTGATGCCCACTACCCTCAAATAACTTCAGACTTACGTCTCCAGCAGGAGAAGAAATCTCCGTTGACCTGTAAGAAAAAAAAGGAGGAGGAAGGAGAGAACATAACTACTTTGCAATTTCATCATGTCCATTTTTGTCTCTTTATCTGCTCCATCTGCTGACACACCAGCTTCACATTTGCTCTCAGAGCGGTCTGCAACCGAGTCTCCATAGTCAAAAAAAACCCTTGACCTTGGCAACCACAAGGGTGTGCGTCAAGCTTGAAGCGCATTTATGCTGTTGCAACCATTGTCGCTTCTCAACTTACAAAAGGATAATGGGGGAGGGAAGGGTGAGAAGGAATGCAGGCTCCAGACTTCAAGGAGGAGAGCCGTGGGAACCAAGAACACCTCTGCAGGCGTCCGCCAAAGACCAGAGACTTTTTCTCATAATAATAGAATGGCACTCAATCGGACAATGTGGCCTGCATTAATAGTGGGGAGAGGGGAATTCTATATTGTAATTATGTGGGTTTGCACGGGAATTGGGTAGAGCTGGTTTTTGCCTTCAGTGGTGCCAAAAGGATGTACTCAATAAAGTTTTGCATTTAGACATTGACAGTCTTGAGTATGCTTGCTTTAGTTGGGTTCATCAGTTTGGACATTGACATCGTGACTGAAATTGGCCTTTAAGGAGACCTCAAGGCCACCTCCTTTGGCTGGGGTCTTTAGGGCAAGAGGACCCTCCTCCTCGGTTTAGTACCTGCATGATCCTGATTCCAGGGAGATGGCCAGCCGTTCCTCTTTTATGCCAAAACCGGCACTGCATTCCTGCACCTACAGTTCACAGAAAGAAGATGGAGATGGAGATGGCCCTCAGGACTATGGTGGAATCGCTGGCTCAAGGAGAAGAGTAATTTAAGGGACGTGCCAGCATGGAATCGCTCCATGGGAGAAAACATCCTAGGCTAGACTAGAATAGAACAGAAATAGAAGAATAGAAATAGAAATAATAGAAATAGAAATAGAAATAGAAATAGAAATAGAAATAGAAATAGAAATAGAAATAGAAATAGAAATAGAAATAGAAATAGAAATAGAAATAGAAATAGAGAAGAGAGCTGGAAGGGACTTCTGGTGCTTTGGAGAATCGGTTGACTCCTCTTCTTTGGGGCAGCCCCTCAAATACTGGAATCCTGCTATCATGTCTCCCCTAGTCCTTCTTTTCTTTAGACTGCAGCCATTCTTCATATGTTTACATCTCCAGTCTTTTGATCATCTTAGTTCCGTGATGGCGAACCCGTGTGCCCACTGATGTGACACGTGGAGCCATATTGGTGGGCACACGAGCTCAGCTCCGGCACCCATGCGTGCGCCGGCCAGCTGATTTTCGGGCCTTCTGGGCCCACCAGAAGTCAGGAAACACACTGTTTCCAGCCTCCGGAGGGCCTCTGGTGGGGGTGGGGAAGGCCGTTTTCGCCCTCCCCAGGCTCCTAGAAAGGCTCTGGAGCCTGGGTCGAGCGAAAAACGGGCCTACTGGGCCCACCGTGTCATTGTGTGCCAAAAGAGGGGGGAACATAGGGGGAGGGGAGGGGCACATAGAATTATGGATGTGGGCATGTGTATGTGTGACCCCACCGGGCTCCCCCCGCTTTTGGCAAAAAGGTTAGCCATCACTTTCTTAGTTGCTCTTCTCTGCACTTTTTCCAAAGTCTCAACATCCTTTTTGTAATATGGTGACCAAAATCGATTGCAGTATTCCAGATGTGGTCTTACTAGGGTTTTATAAAGCGGTTACTAGTGCTTCACATGATTCTATGCCTCTGTTTATACAACTCAGGATTTTGGCAGCGGCTGCACACAACTGGCTCATGATTTTAACAGTAACGGAGTTGGAAGGGACCTTGGAGGTCATCTAGTCCAACCCCCTGCTCATGCAGGAGGCCTGTACTAGGGATTCGAACCGCCAAACCATTGACCTTTCTGATCGACAAGCTCAGTGTCTTAGCCACTGAGATACCTAGTCAGGCTTTCCCCTCTCTCCCTCCTTCCTATCTCTTCCTTCCCATCCCTCCCTCCCTCCCTTCCTTCCTGTAGATCAGGGATCTGCAACCTTAAACACTCAAAAGAGCCCTTTGGACCCCTTTCCCACAGAAAAGAAAACACCGGGAGCCACAAAACCCTTCCCGTGCCTGACTATTTCTTGAGCGGCCACAAAACTAGCAGATGTAATTGAATTAAACCTTCTGTTTTCTTCTGAAACTTTTCTTTTCTTGGATTTATCCATGGTTGGCCTATCGGGGGGTTGAAAAGCTCAATAAATCACGTGCCGGCGGGTGTCACACATTAACGGTTGTGACGCATATTTTGAGTGACAGGGAGCCGCAGCAGAGGGATGAAAGAGCCACATGCGGCTCCAGAGCCGCAGGTTGCTGACCCCTGCTGTAGATGCTCCCTAATTATCTTTGTAGGTGTTTGAGAGCCTCAGTAATACAATGTTGACGGAATGACCTCTGAGAGGTATGGCTGAATTTATCTCGCCCCCCTCTACCTTAACAAGAGTGTCATCGTATAGGTTATTTTGGGAAGGCGAGGGAGCCAAAACAGGTTGAGACTATTGGCCTCTGGCAAAGGGATTCGTATGAAATGATGATCTACCGTGTCTACGGAGAGGAGCTCAGCGCCATCTTCAACAGACAAGAATGAGGCTTTGATTCTGGCTGTCATGTGGCTTCTGGTGGGCGACACGGTAAACGTGACATTCACTTTCTGAGATATTTCAATTTTCATTTCTTTTCCAGCAGGTAGATCAGCCTGGAGAAAATGAAACATCCTTAAAATCAGAGGGCTGTAAACTACAAACAAGTTTTCGAACAAACTACCTTTACCGAGTTCACTGTTTGGGTGCAGAGACCCCTCCCCACCTTGGTGTTTCACTTTCTCTAAGGGGCTGCTCATCGGAGGTGACCTCCATCCTTGGCAGCTGCAGGGGGCACATCTGTAGACTACCTCCAGTAGGATGTGGCTCATCCTATAGAGTCTGGGCTACACAGATCTCCTATCTATCTATCTATCTATCTATCTATCTATCTATCTATCTACCTACCTACCTACCTACCTACCTACCTACCTACCTACCTACCTACCTATCTTTCTCTATCTCTCTGCCTGCCTGTCTGTCTATCTATCTCTGTGTCTGTCTGTCTGTCTGTCTGTCTGTCTGTCTGTCTTTTTTATTTTTATTTTTTATTTTTCAGATTTCTATACCGCCCTTCTCCTTTCGGACTCAGGGCGGTGAACAGCCAAGATAAAAACATTTATACACAAAAGTTAAAAATAGATTTAAAATAATTAAATAAATTTGGCCCATAATTTAAAACTTTTCAGTTAAAATCCATATCAAATTTTAAAACCAACCATAAAATCAGGACAGCCCGGCTAACTGAAAAAAATAAGTTTTTAGGGCCCGACAAAAAGTCCGGAGGTCGGAGATCACTTGTATCTCTGGGGGTAGATTGTTCCATAGGGTAGGTGCCACCACAGAGAAGGCTCTCCCCCTGGGGGTCGCCAGCTGACATTGTCTGGCCGATGGCACCCTGAGGAGGCCCTCTCTGTGGGAGCGAACTGGCCGGTGGGAGGCAATTGGTGGCAGGAGGTGGTCCCGTAAGTACCCCGGCCCTAAGCCACGGAGCGCTTTAAAAGTGGTCACCAACACCTTGAAGCGCACCCGGAAGTCCACCGGAAGCCAATGCAGCTCGCGCAGGAAAGGAGTCACATGGGAGCGCCCCATCGCTCCCATAATCCCCCGCGTGGCCAGGGGATTATATCTATCTATCTATCTATCTATCCATCTATCTATCTATCTATCTATCTATCTATCTATCTATCTATCTATCTAATATCTACCATCTTCTGTACCCATCCATCCATCCATCCATCCATCACCTATCTATCTATGTGTCTGTCAATCTGTCTATCATCTATCTATCTATCTCTACCTACCTATCTATCTACCTATCATCTCTCTTTCTCTCTTATCTATCATCTATCTATTTATCTTTATGTCTCTATTTCCTATTTCTCTGTCTCATTTACCTATCCTCCATCGTCTTGCAGTGCCAAACAAATCTCTCATGCTGTTTTATCCTTCTGAAAACTTGTCAGTTCTTGCAAGGTAACCCCAAAACACACAAAAAACTTACATCTGGCAATATTTCTTTTAGCTGGTCAGTCGTAGGAGCAGAACCCTGACCAAAAAAAGAGGGGGGGAGAAATACTCAGGTTAGTAATGAAAATGAAAGAGCTGAGCCAAGAATTGCAAGCAATGACCTTTCACCCCAAGGTAGGCAAGGTTTATTTCCCATGGAAATCAGCTGGGTAGATCAATATCGCCAACGCATCGATTCCTTTGTTTAGAATCGGGATTTGTGAAGGAGATGCCCTTGTGAAGGAATTATAGAGATCTAGGGAGAATATCAAGGAATCAAAAGCAGCTTTTGCATCCAGAATCAAGGAATCGATTCTCTAGTCACCTCAATTTCGGCAATAACAGAGTTGAACGAGCCATCCATCAATGTCATTGCAACATTGATGACAGACACAGGTATGTAGACAGCATTTTTCCCTTCCTCTTTTGGTGGCAGGTCTTCAGGGACCGGATCAGGTGTGACTTCTATGACTTCACCGTTATTGGGTTGGAATTTAACCTAGAAAACGAAGCATAAATACCAGCGTTGTCATTTCAAAAGCGAGTGAAACTTGCTCCAAGATATACATTGGATTGGATGGGTGCAGAGGCCACTTCCAACTTAGGTCCTGTTCTTGGGCATCTGATCTCCATTTCTAACTTTATTCTGGGCTCCTGCTCCCTCCACCTCAGACCAAAGTCTGCAATGCAGTCCTACCTTGATGGCTGGAAAGAAGCCAGAATACCAATAAATAAATAAATAAACCAATAAATAAATAAACTATCACCCATCTCCTCCCACTGACGACTGTATGACTGTAACCTTGTTGCTGGTATCCTTAAGATTTATATTGACTGTTTCTTAATATGATTTGATTGCTTATTTGTTCCCTATGACTATCCTTAAGTGTTGTACCTTGTGATTCTTGACATTCTTTTATGTACACCGAGAGCGTATGCACTAAACACAAATTCCTTATGTGTCCAATCACACTTGGCCAATAAAGAATTCTGTCTGTCTGTCTGTCTGTCTGTCTGTCTGTCTGTCTGTCTGTCTGTCTGTCTGTCTGTCTGTCTATCTATCTATCTATCTATCTATGACTATCATTAAGTGTTGTACCTTATGATTCTTGACGAATGTATCTTTTCTTTTATGTACACTGAGAGCTTATGCACCAAGACAAATTCCTTGTGTGTCCAATCACCCTTGACCAATAAAGAATTCTTGTCTAGTCTAGTCTAGTCTAGTCTAGTCTAATTTCTATTCTATTCTATTCTATTCTATTCTATTCTATTCTATTCTATTCTATTCTATTCTATTCACTCTACTCTACCCTATTCTTATTCTACTCTATTCTTATTATATTCATATTCATATTCATATTCTATTCTATTCTATTCTATTCTATTCTATTCTATTCTATTCTATTCTATTCTATTCTATTCTATTCCATTCCATTCCATTCCATTCCATTCTATTCTATTCTATTCTATTCTGGAGAATATTTGTAGCTCAGGATTGAAATGAGGGGTCCCTGGTGTTCTCGGAGCTTGGTTCTTCTCTTGCAGATGTTTCATTACCCAACTAGGTTACATCATCAGTGTTAGAAGGGTTCACTCTCATTTTTATAAATGCAAGAGAAACACCAAGCTCAGATAGCACCAAGGGCCCCACAGTCCTCCTCCTCCTCCTCTTCCTCCTCCTCCCCCCTTCTCCTCCTGCTTCCCTTCACAAACCCCACTCCCTTCTAGCACTGACGATGTTATCTAGTTGGGTAATGAGACATCTGCAAGAGGACAATCAAGCTCAGAGAGCACCAAGGAACCGTCAGAAGCCAGAATCTCATCCCTGCATAATTCTATGTGTTGCTTCTCTACCTCTTGCTATGCAGGGTGAGGTTTCGGGTTTGGGGAGCAAGTCTTGGGACACCAGCTCCTGGTACTGGACATTTGACCAGGTGCCTTTGATCATCTGGCTCCCACGTTCCCAAAATCATCTAAGGCAGTGGTGAAATCTAAAATTGGTTACTACCGGTTCTGTGGGCGTGGCTTGGTGGGAGGCAGGGGTAATGTGACTGGGTGGGCGTGGCCAATTTTTTTTTTTTTTACTTTTAAAACCATTTTTTCTACAACCTCTTCGGCGAAGAGGTTGTAAAAAAATGCTTTCAATGATCCCAGCTGAGTTGCCTGATCGGCAGAGGCTTTTTTTTCTTTTCTTTTTTTTTTTTATTGAAAAGTTTTAAAAAGTTTTACAGACATTTCCCCTTTCCCCTCCCTCCTCCCCTTCCAGCCCTCCCCTTCCCCTCCCTCCCCCTCCCCACTTCCCAGAGCAAAATACAGGGTATAACATTTGACAATCATAAGCTAACATAAGCTAATTATCTATAGCCTCTTATCCCCCTCTTGAACTTTTAACTCCCCTTTTACTAAACTAAATTTAAGTACTTTACAAAATCTCTTTGATCATTCATAAGCTATTTGAAATTTTTTAGTCCGATATTTGCCTTGAATATAATCAATCTATCTTTTAAAAGCCTCTGCCGGTCAGACAACTCAGCTTGGATCATCAGAGGCATTTAAAAGAAAAAAAACCTTTTTTTTTTCTTTTAAAAGGCGTTGACGATCCCAGCTGAGCCGCACGATCATCAGAGGCTTTTTTTTTTTACTTTTAAAAGCATTTTTTCAGCCGAAGAGGTTGTAGAAAAAATGCTTTTAAAAGGAAAAAAAAAAAGCCTCTGATGATCGTGCGGCTCAGCTGGGCATGGGGGGTGGGGCAGGGATTTTTGCTACCGGTTCTCTGAACCACCTGTCCCCATCACTACCGGATTGGGCGATCCGGTCCGAACCGGGAGCATTTCACCCCTTATCTAAGGGAACCTTCCTTCCCATCCAGCCACGCTTCCATTGGAAGCTCAAGAGGCTCATGCAATAGGACTTTAGGAGGCCCAGCTGATTCCATACTACCTTGACCCTTTGAGAAGGACAGAAGCTTCTGAGTTTCATGTTCAAACTATGGAAAGGAAGAGCTGTCAAGAGTTACCAGCTGAGGTCACTCCCCATGCCAAGCTAACGAAGAACCAAATTAATGCTGGCTGGTGACAATGTGGGGTGAAAATGACGAACGATATAGCCGACCACTCTTACCTTGAGCTGAATTAAGTTGTAATCTGGGAAGATTCCTGGTTCTTCTACCACTTCGTACCACATTGTGCTGCTGTCCCCAAACGGTTTCTTTTCTATGAAAAGATACAGGAGTTGCGTCTGCATTCAGACAGCCTTTCTCAAACCAGGTACAATTGATGTGGCTCATTGGAGCCCCTCATGGATCTCGGGGAGCCACGAAATGGGACCTGCAAGAGCTCATAAGTGGTCCACACCAGGCACAAATCATGGCTTGCAAACCACAACAAACCCAGATCATCCCCAAATGACCAGGAGAAATGTTCCAGTGGAGAAAGGTTCTTTGTGGACTCTCCGTTACTGATGCTGTGATTCTGATTCTTTTCGTTCGAGAAAAACATTTCAACCATGTGAGCTTTTCTGGAACACAAGCTGAATTCTGTGTGATAAGATCTCTGGCAACCAAGTCAATAAGCCAACATTGCCTGGCCTGAATAGGTTTTATGGGTTAGTTTTTTAATTGTATAGCTTGGGGTTTTAAATTGGGAGGCCGATTAATTTAATTTATTTTTAGTTACCTTAACTTTTATATTGTATGTTATTTTAATTTTCGACTGTTCACCGCCCTGAGTCCCTTCGGGGAGAAGGGCGGTATATAAATTCAATAAATAATAATGGAGTTTTTCTTCTTGGTTGCTTTTCCAAAGTTTCTTCACAGAAACACAGTAAAGCAAAGCCTTTGTCTAAAGTTGACCAGATCCATATCCGATCTGGTAGCGATGGCGGCGTGTGGTTCAGAGAACTGGTAGCAAAAATCCCTGCCCCCCACCCCGCCGCCCCCATGCCCAGCTGAGCCACGCAATCATTAGAGGCTTTTTTTGTTTACTTTTAAAAGCATTTTTTCTACAACCTCTTCATCCGAAAGAAATATTTTTAAAAAGCCCCCTGATGATCGTGCGGCTCAGCTGGGATCAACAGAGGCTTCTAAAAGCATTTTTTAAACGACCTCTTTGGCCGAAGAGGTTGTAGAAAAAATGGTTTTAAAAGTTAAAAAAAAAAAAGTTGGCCATGCCCACTCAGTCACATTACCCACCACCACCACCACCAAGCCACGCCCACAGAACCAGTAGTAACAAATTTTACATTTCACCAATGGCCCCACCAATTGCAAAGAGCAAAGGTCAACTGAACAGTTGACTGGAGGAGTGGGGTCTTCTGATTGTCTCCTCCCAAAAGTGGTAGGAAAAACTCAAAGGTCGGTCTCTGGGGTGCACTATCGTATCCTCAAAGTGTCTCCTGCAGCCCTCCAGGTAGTCAAGGAACCAAGCTGTAGCCCCCAGCTTTGGACACCTGTCCCTATTCTCTTGGCAACGTTGGTTCCTTTCTCGCCTTCCTCATCACAGGGCTCTGGTTGCCCTTGAGATCAGAGGCAATGGGGCCCACTGTGCTGGCATGATGGGAGAGAACAGCTCAATCAGATTAACAGATGAACAGAGTTGAAAGGGACCTTGTAGGTCATCTAGTCCAACCCACTGCCCAAGAGGGAGACCCTACGCCATTTCTGATAGTTGGCAGTCCAGTCTCTTCTTGGAAGCCTCCAGTGATGAAGCTCCCACAACTTCTGAAGGCAACTTCTGTTCCATTTGGCTGATTGTTCTCACTGTCAGGAAATTCCTCCTTATTTCCAGGTTGAATCTCTCCTTGGTCAGTTTCCATTCGTTGCACCTTCTCCTGCCTACAGGTGCTTTGGAAAATAGCTTGACCCCCTTCCTCCCCTCTCTGTGGTAGCCCCTCAGATATTGGAAGATGCTATCCTGTCTCCCCTGGTCCTTCTCTTCATGAGACTAGCCAGGCCCAGTTCCTGCAACAAAGTCACTCACCAAACATGGCTTCTATTTTTGTTTCCATAAATGCAATCACATTGTCTGAGGCTGGGCATATCTGGAAGGCAAGGGAAAGAGAGAAAGGAGAGATGGTTGGACAAGAACAGCAGATGTGGTTGCAGCTGGACCCCCCAAGAGGTGGGGCCTGGATGCAACCTTCGATGCAGATTGATTTATTTTATTAATACCAGAATGCAGAATAACAGAGTTGGAAGGGAATTTGGAGATCTTCTAGTTGAAGCAGGAGAACCTAGACCATTTCAGACAAATGGCTGTCCAATCTCTTCTTGAAGACCTCCAGTGATGGAGCACCCACAATGTCTGGAGGCAAGTCCTTCCACTATTTAATTGTCCACCCTGTTGGGAAATTTTCTTCATGGTTCTAGGTTGCTTCTCTTCTTGATTAGTTTCCATCTATTGTTTCTTGTTCTGCCCTCAGGTTTTTTGGAGAATAGGTTGGTCCCCTCTTCTTTGTAGCAGCCCCTCAAACATTGGAGGGCTGCTATTATATCACCCCTAGTCCTCCTTTTCATTAAACAAAGCATACCCAATTCCTGCAAACGATCCTTGTGGCAAGATCCTTGGTAGTACAGTGGTTTAAGGCACCCTGTTATTAAGCTGGTTATTAAGACCAGCTGCCTGCAATTACTGCAGGGTTCGAATCTCGCCAAGGCTCAAGGTTGACTCAGCCTTCCATCCTTTCTAAGGTAGGTAAATTGAGGACCCAGTTTGTGGGGGCAATAAGCTGACTTTGTATAAATATACAAAAGTATGAAGGCTATTGCTGAGCACATTGTAAGCCGCCCTGAGTCTTTGGAGAAGGGCGGCATATAAATCAAATTAAAAAAAAAAAGATGAACGGCAAACAATTTTAATGAATAAAATAAGAAATTGAAAACGTATCAATTGATATGGCCATCCAGCTCACCAACGAGGCTCATTGACTCTGCTGGTCACCTAACTTCTGAAAGGTGAGCAGAGATGGGGCCAGCTGAATCTCAGGCAGGAGGGTCTTCCATGGGGCAAGCCCAACTCCAGAGTCCCATGCGTAGGTTAACAATCCCAGCTAGATGGGATCGGGAGTGTGCCCCTCCTGCCCAAACCTAATGGGGCAGGCAGAATCTAGGTAAGCAAGGAGACCTTCCCTCAAACGGCCCCAGCCGCATCCTTCATGACTCTATAAACTCAATGTCCCAAAACTTACCATGCCAGGCAAGAGTTTCCCAAGTGTAGAATTCAAAAATCTAATCGCTACCTTTGGAAGCATCCTGAAAGAGAAGAGAAGCAAACCCAAGAAATTAGTAAAGTTATTCATTTGAGGGCAACGCAATGCAATTTGTTTTTCAAGGCCCCAAATCTCTGTTTTAGTTTTGTCTCAAAGACTGTTGAGGCATTAATGATGGATGGATGGGCGGGTGGGTGGAGGGATGGATGGATAAAGGGATGGAGGGATGGAGAGAATAATTTACAATAACTTTATTCTCATTTTAAATGTACACTAATTGGCATACGTTAAAATGAAATTTCATTGCATGGAGGGATGAGGGGGGATGGAGGGATTGAGAGATGGAGGGATGGAAGAATAAAAGGATGGAGGAATGGAGGGATGGGGGACAGAGGATGGAGAGATAACAGAATGGAAGGATGGAGTAATGAGAGATGAGGAATGGAGGGATTAATTAAATATCTGGTTTAATTTGCGTCTGACTGAGATGAAGCAATATTAAACCACTCTGGTAATTTTACCAAGGAAACTACATAAATAGAAAATATAAAATGATTGATGATACAGTGCTGAATGATGGGCCTCTCAAGATATTATGAAGAAGAAGGTTTATGACGCTGGTAGATCAAACCCACATAGGAAAAGAAAACATTATCTGCAAGGATAAAATTACAGGAGGAACATGGACTGTGAGAAGCATGAAGATATGCTTCTCCTTCCTTCCTTCCTTCCTTCCTTCCTTCCTTCCTTCCTTCCTTCCTTCCTTCCTTCCTTCCTTCCTTCCCTTCCTCCCTCTCTCCCTTCTCTCCCCTCCTCCTTCCTTCCTTCTTTCTTCCTTCTCTCCCTCCACTCCTTCCTTTCTTCCTCTGTTTATCCACCCTCCGTTCTCCTTCCTTCCTGCCTCCTCCTTCCATCCCTCCATCTCCTTTCTTCCTCCCTCCCTCCTTCTTTACTCTCCCTGAGCCATGGTGCCGCAGTGGTTAGAGTGTAGTACTGCAGCCTACTTCTGCTGACTGCTGGCTGCCTGCAATTTGGCACTTCAAATCCCACCAGGCTCAAGATCGACTCAGCCTTCCGTCCTTCTGAGGTGGGAAAATGAGGACCCCAGATTGTTGGGGGGCAAGAGGCTGACTCTGTAAACCGTTTAGAGAGGGCTGTAAAACACTGGGAAGCAGCATATAAGTCTAAGGGCTATGGCTATTATTTACTGTCAAACCTGCCTGCATGTTAGCTGTTACGTTGTCAAGTCTTTTCTTTCTTATCAGGACTGAGCATCAAAGACTTATTTACGTAGCTACATCAACTTGCAAACCCTGGGAGGATGGCGTGAACCAGGGCAACAGCCTATTGTTAGGAAAAGTGTGTGCTACAATTAAGCCTTTGGTGCAGCTCTGCTCTACGCTATGTTATGTCCAGGCCTTGGAAAACAAAGAATCTTCATACATTGTACTTGTGAGAGTGACTCCTTCTCATCCCCAGATGTCAATATGGATTTGCAACAACATGCACATTTTTAAATATTTGTACTGAGGTGTCTATGCTGTTCAAAACTGTGTTACAACCTTTCTAAAGTCCAGGTCTGTTTGTAAGAAAGGAGGAGGAGGAGGAGGAGGAGGAGGAGGAGGAGGAGGAGGAGGAGGAGGAGGAGGAGGAGGAGGAGGAGGAGGAGGAGGAGGAGGAGGAGGAGGACTGTGGATTCCTTGGTGCTCTCTGAGCTTGGCTGTTTTCTTGCAGACGTTTCATTACTCATCTAGGGAACGTCATCAATGTTAGAAGGGAGTGTGGTTTGCAGAATGATGGAGGAGGAGAGGGGAGGATGACAACGACTGTGGGGCTGTTGTTGATCCCTAAGCTTGGTAGTTTTCTTGCAGATGTTTCATTTCCCAAGTCATCATTAATGCTAGAAGGGTGTGGATTTGCAGTGGGGAAGAGGAGGAGGAGGAGGAAGTAGAAGATGAAGAGGAGGACAAGGACGAGGAGGAAGAACAAGAAAGAAGAGAGGAGGAGGAGGACCAGGAGGAAGAGACAAGAGAGGAGGAAGAGGATCCCACTTCCTTCCTTAAGGCTATTCTGCCTATTATGAAATTCCTGCTTTTGGATCTTCTTGGACATTGGATAATAGTGGAACAGTCTGATTTCCAAGAACTGGGGATCAAGATGAGGAGAAACAGGCCACCACACAACCAAAGAGTGGAGACTCTTGTCCCTCAGACTTCCTGGAGGTCACCTGCATTGTAATTCTCCACTTCTGTGATGGCTCCTCAGCGACACCTTCCTCCTCCTTCATATATCATTCGAACCCCTTTGTTTCTAAGTAGATGCAGATTCCTAAATCCTTGGCTGAATCCCACAAACCAACTTCCCCCAAACCAATTTGGTTGCCTCCCTTGTTGGCGCGTCTTGTTTCTTCTCACTTGCTGGGAATGCTGGTTTTGTAGGACAACAGATGCACTTCACATCCAGTTTTCTCTATCCCGATGTACTTCGTGGGGTGCTTTGTCATCTTAATCATGATGTTCATTTTGGAATGCAGGGTGATATCCAAATTGCCAACCATACTGCACAAAAGACAAGAGAGTCAGTCTAACAGAGGTCCAATGTCCAATCTACAAGTGGTCTAATGTCCAGGTTTTTATATTTACCCTTAGAACAGCATATTTCCTTATGTTCTAGGCAGGATTCTCCATTCAGTTGGGTGAATAAGTCCCCCAAACATCTCAAAGCCATCGTGGACCACCTCTATCTTCCAGGTCCTTGACCAAGAACAAAACAAGCTTCCCACTCACCTTTTCCCACCAACTGTGAGGGTAGTAATCACGGATGCCTCAATATTCTGGGGTGGAATTAACTTTGTGCAAATTTCTGGGGGTTTCAGATCTTTAAGTTTCATCCTATGAATTAAAGAATGATAGCATGAAAAATAGAAAAGGAAGGCATCTATAGAGATTCTCAGTCAACCAGGTCATGGTTGTCCCAAAGGTGCTTTTTCAAGAGGCAACTGGACTTTCTGGTTTTTCTTTGAAGACAGATTTGTACATTGGGGAAACAAAACAGTCACTTCACAAATCCATGGCACAACATAGGAGAACAAAGGAGAACAAATCCATCAGGACGAGATTCAGCAGTCCATCTGCATTTAAAAGACAAATGCCACTCTTTTGAAGACAGCAAAGTCCATATTTTGGACAGAGAGGACTGCTGGATTGAAAGAGGGGTCAAAGAAGCCATCTGTGTCAAAATTGAACAGCCCTCTCTGAACAGAGGGGGAGGAATACAACATCATCTATCTCCAGTCTCCAACACTGATCTTTCAGCAGTTCCAATGAGGCACCACACCCACTACTCAGGTGACCCTGAGGACACAGACAAACCTCCAGGTGGCCTCAAAGACCCTCTAAATGAGTGCAAATGACCAACTGTCTGCAAGGAGTATAAATCCTTCCATTCCCCACCATCCGGTCAGAGCTGAAGAAGCTTCTTGGATGGGAAGCGAAACCTCTTCTAAGAAAATCCAGAAAGTCCAGTTCTTCTTGAAAAAGCACTTTTGGGACAAAGGAAGGCATGTTTGATGATGGGGTGAACTGGGTGAGGACCTGGTTAGATGCTTAGAAGTTGCCTACAAATACTAAGTAGTAATTTTATTTATTTTATTTTATTTTATTATTTTATCCAATAAAATTATTTTATTTTATCTGATTTATATACCTCCCTTCTCCCTGAGGACTCAGGGCGGTGTACAGCCAAATGAAAACATAAACTACAAACATTAAAATACTATTAAAAAGATATATATAAATTTGGCCCTATAATTAAAAACAATAACAAACCAATTAAAAACATTTAAAAGTGTTAGGCCAGCACGGCTTGCTGGAAAAAGTGGGTTTTAAGGGCACGGAGGAAGGCACCGAGGTCTTGGATTCTCCTTATCTCTGGGGGCAGCTGATTCCAGAGGGTGGGAGCCCCCACAGAGAAGGCCCTCCCCCTGGGGGTCACCAGCCTGCATTGTTTGGCTGATGGCACCCCGAGGAGGCCCTCTCTGTGGGAGCGCACAGGTCAATGGGAGGCAGTCGGTAGCAGCAGGCGGTCTCGAAGATAGCTAGGCCCTATGCCATGGAGCGCTTTAAAGGTGATAACCAACACCTTGAAGCACACCCGGAAGACCACCGGGAGCTAGTGCAGCTCACGCAGGAGAGATGTTGTATGGGAGCGCCATGCAGCTCCCGTAACTACCCGTGCGGCCGCATTCTGGACCAGTTGGAGCCTCCAGGTGCCCCTCAAGGGGAGCCCCATGTAGAGAGCATTGCAGTAGTCCAGGCGAGAGGTGACAAGGGCATGAGTGACTATGCGCAGGGCATCCCGATCAAGAAAGGGCCGCAACTGGCGTATCAGGCGAACCTGACAAAAAGGTCCCCCTGGCTACAGCCATCAGATGTTCTTCCAAGGACAGCTGCGTATCCAGAAGGACACCCAGATTGCGAGCCCCTTCCGTGGGGGCCAATGCTTCGCCCCCAATAGTCAGCGATGGCACCAGCTGACTATATCGGGATGCCGGGAACCACAGCCACTCAGTCTTGGAAGGGTTGAGTCTGAGCCGGTTTCTCCCCATCCAGATCCGCACAGCCTCCAGGCACCGGGACATTACTTCAAGGGCATCGTTGGGGTAAGAGTTTTGTACATGTTCTTAGGAAGATCACGAACTCAACAAAATATATTTTTGGCTTCTCTGAGCTGTGTTTCAATCATGCTCTCATCACTAACTTTCTAATCAGGGGAATGATAAGATGATGAGTACCATCTCGAGTGACTCCTGATTCTCAATGTCCTTTCAGATGGTCACTAATCTTATGCCTTTGTGGATGGACTGTCATCTATGGTTTGCAGAATACAGACAGTCAGAGATGGAAAGGACCTTGGAGTTCTTCTAGTCCAACCTCTTCTCCAAGGCAGGAGACCTCATACCATCCCAACAAATGGCTGTACAGACAAGTTTAAATACAAGATTAAACCTTCCCGTTCTTCATTGATTCTGCTGTTGCATGTCAGCGCTTCAACGCTGGCATAGAGAGCAGAGGAGAGCGAGATAAGCTCTGAACTTTTGCCTGCTAAATCTCTTTGAAGTCGGGTTGTCGTGGAAATGAGGAGGGGGGACATTCCTGGGAAATGACGAGACAAGAAGTCTGAAGAATGACTTGGAAGATAGCCAATGAGAAGCAGAGATTTGGGGATCGGAAAGGGAGGGATTGGGGGGCAAAAGGTCAGTCTTGTCCGCATCGAGTCATGATCCGGTGGCTGTGCTCAATTAAAGAAAAGATTTCCTTAAAGATTGGCAGTTTGGAAATTCATTTATTTTGAGATAGCATCGAAGTCTGACATTGCAGACAGGCATTCTGACTAGGAACCGAGGTCTTGCCCTCCATCCAGATCTGTTGGGTCTTCAACCATTGGCTGGAAAATTGGGGATCTCCACCCCAAGATCTCTAGAAGCCTGCTGGGGTCAAAAGCCAGACTCCTCCTTTACTACCACAGAGGAAATGAATCAACTCACCCTTTGACGCCTTTTATGGCCTTATTCTTGCTTGCCATTTTTGCCATTCCATCCAAGTTCTGTTTGTCTGTCATGGCCATCTGGAGGACTAAAACACAGACACAAAGCACCGATGCTCAACCAAAGCCAAGAGACTTTGTAACATGAGGAGGCCCACCCCAGGACTAGAGGGAGGGCACCCCATCTCCCATCACAGCTCCTGGATCCCTTTTCCATCACCACTAACACTGGAAGCGAAGACTCTACTACTTAGAGCCCTGGTGGCGCAGTGGTTGGAATGCAGCATTGTGGGCTAATTCTGCCGACTGCCAGCAGTTCGATCCTGCCCGGCTCAAGGTTGACTCAGCCTTTGGTCCTTCTGAGGTCAGTAAAATGAGGACCCAGATTGTTGGGGGCAAATAGGCTGACTCTGTAAACTGCTTAGAGAGGGCAGGAAAGCACGGTGAAGTGGTATATAAGTGCTATTGCTATATTTTCCTTCCTTCCTTCCTTCCTTCCTTCCTTCCTTCCTTCCTTCCTTCCTTCCTTCCTTCTTCCTAAAGGTTGACTCAGCCTTCCTTCCTTCCGAGGTGGGTAAAATGAGGACCCAGATTGTTGGGGGCAAATAGGCTGACTCTGTAAACTGCTTAGAGAGGGCTGGAAAGCACGGTGAAGTGGTATATAACTGCTATTGTTATATTTTCCTTCCTTCCTTCCTTCCTTCCTTCCTTCCTTCCTTCCTTCCTTCCTTCCTTCCTTCCTTCTTCCTAAAGGTTGACTCAGCCTTCCTTCCTTCCGAGGTGGGTAAAATGAGGACCCGGATTGTTGGGGGGCCAGAGGCTGACTCTGTAAACCGTTTAGAGAGGGCTGGAAAGCACTGTGAAGCAGTATACAAGTCTAAGTGCTATTGCTATTGCTATCTTCCACTTGGGGGAAGAGAAGAAAAAAACAGAGGTGTAAATAAATTTATTATATAATAAAACTGTTAAATGAACAAGATTGTATGTTCAAGAAACCAGATGGATGGATGGATAGATGATGGATGGATGGATGGATGGATGGATGGATGGAAAAGAAGGAAGGAAGGAAGGAAGGAAGGAAGGAAGGAAGGAAGGAAGGAAGGAAGGAAGGAAGGAAGGAAGGAAGGAGGAGCCTTGGTGGTGCAGAGGACTAAAGTGCTATTAAAGTAGCACTTAGCTGCCAGCTGCCTGCAATTACTGTGAGTTCAAATCTCACCAGGCTGAAGGTTGACTCAGCCTTCCATCCTTCCGAGGTAGGTAAAATGAGGGGGCAATAAGCTGACTTTGTATAAAAAAAGAACACCGCTTAGAGGATGCCAAAAGCCCTATTAAGCAGGTATATACAAAAGTATGAAGGCTATTGCTTAACGCATTGTAAGCCGCCCTGAGTCTCCGGAGAAGGGCGGCATATAAATCGAACCAATAAATAAACAATAAATAAAGAAGAAAGGAAGGAAGGAAGGAAGGAAGGAAGGAAGGAAGGAAGGAAGGAAGGAAGGAAGGAAGGAAGGAAGGAAGGAAGGAAGACTTTTCTATCTGCACCTATATACTACTAAACTGCCTCTGTTTGTCTATGAGTAACCTAATTGACCGAAGGGCATTTTTTTAAATTAAGGTGCCCCAAATGAGCTAACTTAGAAAATGTATCCAAAGTCTGGGACCTACAACTTTTGTGGGATTAAAATTTGGCAAGTTGCATCCAACATTTAATGACAAATATTATAATAAAGCCATTGATGACATCAAACAAAATATCATAAATCATTTCCTGTGGTCCCTCCTGGATGTCTCTATGGTTCCACGCAGGCTACTCTCAAGTTAGATCCATCCCTGAATAAACTAGTCAACCCAACATTACGCCAACCTATGCAAGCTTTGTTCTGAAAAAGTTTGCTCTTTTACTTACTGTGTGTGATTGCTTTGGGGTCAATTTTTAGCTGAGGCCCGTATGTCTCTCCGGTTTCCGACTGGATCATCCCAACACAGAAGAAGACCAGCAACCCAACCCAGAGTCTCTTGAGGGCTTCATCCATGGTGGCTGAGCTCCTTCTAAGCAACAGGCTGAGAGAGAGTCAGAAACGAATCCTTGGCTGTGAAAAAGTGGAATAAGAACAGCAATATTTACATTCAGGGTTTCAGAGCTGAGGGGAAGAGGGGAAGGGGAGCCATTTAGCCTCAAATTAAAGCCATCCTCAAATAAATAATCACATTATTCAGTTTCCATCCATTGTTCCTTGTCTGGCCTTCAGGTGCTTTGGAGAATAGCTTGACCCCCCTTCCTCCTCTCTCTGGCAGCCCCTCAGATATTGGAAGGCTGCTCTCCTGTCTCCCCTGGTCCTTCTCTTCACTAGACTAGCCATGCCTAGTACTTGCAACTACTAGTACTTGCAACCATTCATCTTCTAGAAGGACAGAGCCAAATACTTGATAGGTACCCCAACTCAAGGGACAGAGCCCAGAAGTATTGAATGACTGTCCATAGAAAAGGCAACTGGAGGAAACTGACTGAACAATTTTTAAAAGAGCCTTGATAGCACAGTGGTCTAAGCACCCTGTTATTAACACAGCTGCCTGCAATTACTGCTGGTTCGAATCTCTCCAAGGCTCAAGATCGACTCAGCCTTCCATCCTTTCTAAGGTAGGTGAAATGAGGACCCGGTTTGTGGGGGCAATAAGCTGACTTTGTATAAATATATACAAAAGTATGAAGGCTATTGCTTAACGCACTGTAAGCCGCCCTGAGTCTCCGGAGAAGGGCGGCATATAAATCAAATTTTAAAAAAAGAGTGAGAACCTCAGTTTACAACTCTGCAGGAGAAGACATGGGTGGCCCCTTCTAAACCTGCTGGAACACGTCATAGTTGCACCCCAAACTCTGGAGCTACAGATGCGGGAATGGCTGGAGAGGGTCATAACAATGCAACCCAAATCTTACATATCCATCAACTTTCCCAGGAGGGGCCTCTTCCACCATCTGGGTTATCTTTGGGCCATCACACAGTTGACTTACATGTCTGGCTGGATGGAACTTCCTCGGTGTGCTCAGATCTTCCCTCACTAATCTTCTCTTGGGCTGCCAGTTATATAGTTGCCCGTGAATGAAAGAACCAATTCAGAGCTTTGATAACCACGGAGATGTGATACAAACTCACAAGGAGATCTTCCAAGATAAATATTTTTCACGAACATCTTGAAGCTTAGAGGCATTCTTCAGTGCCAGGTTATGTGACTCTTCCAAAGATCTACTCAATCAACACCTTGGCTTCGAGAATGTTGGTTGTCCACCCAGAATGAGAGAGAAAAGGAAAAAAGAGGAAAAAATTCAACAATGTTGGCAACCCTGGCACCTTGAAGAGACGTGGACTTCAAATCCCATAATTCTGGGAATTGAAGTTTACATATCTTCAAGGTGCTGTAGGAAGAAATATCCTTCTGGGTTCAGCTCCAAGTGGGGAAAAAGACACTGGAAACATGGAGATTGCTTGGAAAGATGGTTTAATGGTGGACAGGATCACATGGCTTGAGTTCCTGAACAGAAAAGGGGCAAGATACAGCGAGTCCCCGGGTTTTATGCTCTCTCTGGCTTTGAACTTCCTGGGGGCCTGAAAGAGTATCCTGATTGGTTGTCAGACTCCCAGGGGGTGGGGGGTCTTAGCTAGCCTTGCTGGCTGATGTAATCTTCCCAGGTGCCATGTGGTGAGTTTCTGTTGCTAGATGGGTCCTATTGTGTTGCAGATGATGGTCCATTGACAAAGATTGAGTTTCTGCCTCTGGCCCATTGACAAAGAGTGGGGGGCAGGAAGGTGGGAGATGCTTTGTCTTTAAAACATGCTTCTCCATTTCTCATCCAGGGAAACATAATATTCTGCCTTTTTAATATTTCCCAAAATATTTCATTCTTCTAGGAAAGGGGTGGGTACTAACTTCCTACAGTGCCAAGGTTGAGAAACACTGTGCTACATCAAATCATGGTTAATTAGGATTTGGCTTAGTGTGTTATGTAACCCATCAGCAAGTATCAGAATCAGAATGGAAGGGACCTGGGAGCTGTGGCGAAGGCATTTTGTTTATGAATAGATTGGACCAGCCTTTCTGAATGGGTGCACAATCTGTATTCCTGAAGTCCTTTTCAAGTTTCTTAGCCTGAAGCTATTTTCCTAGGGCAGGAGAACTGGAGCTGCTTTCTGCCTTCCTTAAGATTTTTCTCCAACTAGCAGAAACAGAAGTTAGAAATGTAAAAGCCTAAAAGAATGATTCATTACATAAGGAAGGATTCACTAAAATGGATGAGCAAATACTATTTTGTTACGTGATCATTATTAATGTTATGAATATTATCGTTACTAGTATGATTACTATTTCTTAAAATTCATTGTACCCAGTCAACACACTGCCTATGTAGAGACTGAATTTTTTTTACGTTTAATAAAAATCTTTTAAACCTTAAAAAAGAAAAGATTTTTCTCCATTTCTCCTTTGGTGAAATATTCTTCTTCTTTTTTCTTTTTTTTTTGGAATATTTTTTTTTTTATTTTTATACATCTCATTGTGAATGAGTTTGATTACCAGGTTTCATACATTCCAACATATATAATCATAACATTTTTATTCTTAATAATTGCAGTCCAGTTTCATTTTTGAATTTACTAACATATAGTTTCCGCTGTCATCTTTCAACTCTAAATCTTCTCATAATTCTATCATACTTCATATCCTCTTAATATCTATTTTTACTGTTTTCCCCCTCATATTTCTACTTCCATTTTAGCCCCCCTTTCCCCCCCCTTCCTTTGGAGAAATATTCTATCCTGCCTCTTTTTAATATTAAGAATACAGAATATTTTAATCTGTGAAGGGGGGAAGGTTTACTACAGGATATAAATGTGATAAACAGTCATAAATCACTTCTTTCAATGTCCTTGTAACTTTGGGCACTAAATAGAATAGAATAACAGAGTTGGAAGGGACCTTGGAGGTCTTCTAGTCCAGAGGTCACCCACTGGTGGTCCATGAGAAAATTTTGGTGGTCTGCAGAAAAATTATTTGCATTTTTTATATTGCACTAAATCTGGGGTCCTCAAACTACGGCCCCTGGGACGGATACGTGCAATGAATGTTTGTGTTGCTGCAGAGAGTCTCCCCCTTCGGGGTCTTTTTGTGCAGGTCGGAGGGGGGCAGAAATTCCGACTTGGGGTCTGCTTCGGCCTCCTGGTGGGGGGCTTTGGGCGAAGGCTGGAGGGAAGAGCCGCTGGTGGCAAAGAGCCGGAGGGCCTCGTTCCAGTGGGACTGCATCAGGGCCTGAAACTGGCTGACCATCTCAGCCCGCTGAGCCTCCAGGCGCCGGTACCTGGCCTTGCACTCCCGCAGATCTTCCCTCTGCTTGGAAAGCCTATGCTCCTAGTCCTCAGTGAGGTGCTTCTGCTGAGCCTCCTTCTCGGTCAGATCCAATTTGAACTGAACTGTTTTGCCAACTTTCTCCTGGTGGCTGCTTAGCTCCAACCACTGCTTCCTATGGGGGCCCTAAGGAGCCCAGGTGGGCAGGTGAGGAGTGGCTGGGAAGGGAGGGGCGAGTAGAGGCTGGCAAGGTGCCCCTTGACGTGAGTGACATTGGGTTGGCCACACCCACCCAGTCATATGACCACCTAGCCACACCCACCCAGCCAGTCATTAGGCAGATCGTATTAATGGTCCGTGGGATTTAAAATTATTAATTTAGTGATCCCTGAGGTCCGAAAGGTTGGGGACCCCTGCTCTAATCCAACCCCCTGCTTAGGCAGGAAACCCTACACCACTTCAGACAAATGGTTGGCCAATATCTTCTTGAAAACCTCCAGTGATGGAGCATTCACAACTTCTGGAGACAAGCTGTTCCACTGGTTAATTGTTCTCACTGTCAGGAAATTTCTCCTTAGTTCTAGGTTGCTTCTCTCCTTGGTTAGTCTCCATCCGTTGCTTCTTGTCCTGCCCTCAGGTGCCTTGGAGAAGAGCTGGACTCACTCTTCTTTGTGGCAGCAAATGAACTGTAGACATTTGAGGCAGACCTTCCTGTTCTATCTCAGTGTCCGTTTTCCCAAGTCCTGAGCAAGAATACTCAAAGCTTTCTCTTAGCAGTTGTCTGACAACCAGCTTAAATTCCATTTTGGAGGGCTTAGCAGCTTTTATCTGATCTGGAGGGAGGATTTTAGCATTAGCGGGATTTTAAGAACCCTCAAGAGGCAAACGGAAGATGCTTTCATGGCTGGTAAAACGATCCCCTCACCAATATCCTCATTGGAAGGATAAAGCTCCTCTGTGTGAAAGCACAACGACTTCTCAGCGGATGATAAGGCGCCGGCTTCATTCCCACTTAACTCTCTCGATTTCGATCCCTTGTGACTAAGTTGTTCATGCATCCCAGCTTTTGTGCCGAGCTTTTGTCTCCCAAAGTGTGCGGGCAAAACAATTTGGTGAGCTCTTGCGACTCTTTAAAGCAGCTGCTTCTTTCTGCCAAAGTGTGGGACCTTGAAACCCCCTGCTCAAACAAGGAGACCCTATACCAGTGATGGCTAACCTTTTTGCCATTGTGTGCCAAAATCAGGGGAAGTACAGGGGCGGGGGTCGCCTGCACACGTGCCCACACCCATAATTCTATGTACACACACACACACACACCCACACACACACACACACCATGTATGCACGCATGACACACCTATGCTCCCCCCACTTTTGGCACATAATGGCACGGGGGGGCGGTAGGCCCATTTTTCGCCCTCCCCAGGCTCCAGAGACTTTCTAGGAGCTTGGGGAGGGCGAAAACGGCCTTCCCCACCCCCTGGAGGCCCTCTAGAGGCTGGAAATAGCCCGTTTCCCCACTTCTGGTAGACCCAGAAGGCCTGAAAATCAGCTGCCCCAGCACGCACATGCGCACCGGAGCTGAGCTTGCATTGCCCACCGATATGACTCCGCGTGCAACCTGTGGCACACATGCCATAGGTTCGCCATCACGGCCCTATACCTTTTCGGACAAGTGGCTGTCCAATCTCTTCTTAAAACCCACAACTTCTGGAGGCAACTCATCCCACTGATTAATTGTTCTAACTGTTAGGAAGTTTCTCCACATTTTCAGGTTGCTTCTCTCCTTGTTCAGTTTCCATCCATTGTTTCTTGTCTTGCCTTCTGGCGCTTTGGACAATAAGTTAACCCCCCCACACACCTCAAATATTGGAACACTACTATCATGTCACCCCCACATCCTTCTTTTCACTAGACTATCCATGGTTCAAAATAACAGAATAACAGAGTTGGAAGGGACCATGGAGGTCTTCTAGTCCAACCCCTGCAGAAACAGGAGGCTCTAAAGCATTTCTGACAGATGGTTGTCCAATCTCTTCTGAAAAACCTCCAATGATGGAGCACCCACAACTTCTGGAGGGCAGGGGTTTCACGGGTTAATTGTTCTCACTTGAGGTACCTCCATATAGATGAAGTTCCATTATGGACTACACAGCTGAATAGAGTTTGTCAGCTAATTGCAAATCCCCCTTTATGGTGATGCTATCTAGCCCACATTTTTTCTATCTTATCAAGAAGTAGGTTGTGGTCAACTTTCATGCCTAAAACAGGACTAGAACTCTCCGTCTCCAGGTGATTGGTACTAAGTCACCCAGATGGTTTTCATATTTAAGATGAGACTAGAACTCACCATCTCCAGGTGATTGGCCCAAAGTTACCCAGATGGTTTTCATATTTAAGACGAGACTAGAATTCACCGTCTCCTGGTGATTGGCCCAAAGTTACCCAGATGGTTTTCATATTTAAGGCGAGACTAGAACTCACTGTCTCCTGGTGATTGGCCCAAAGTTACCCAGATGGCTTTCATATTTAAGGTGAGACTAGAACTCATTGTCTCCTGGTGATGGGTCCAAGGTCACCCAGCTGGGAGTCGAAGTCCACAAGTCTTAAAGTTGCCAAGGTTGGGGACCCCTGCTCCAGACAGAATTTTCAAAATCCTGACATTTAAATTCTAGAGAGTTTTTTTGAGGGGGTGGGGAGTTAAATGCAGGGAAATTTTCTCTCCAACGTGGTGGTGAGTCTCCTGCATTTCTTTCGTCAGAGGAGCTCAGTGGCTGATTACTTGCAAACAATGGCTGGCAGAGCTGAAGAAAATCCTTTTTTTTTTTTTAAGGAAAAGAACAATCAAGCTCTTACATCAAGGGCGTTAAGAGCATCATCAGCAAGGTTCAGGTTGATGGTGCTGAGCAGGAGATCAACTCAGGAGAAGAGATCCCTAGTTCACTTTGGTTCCAGAGAACGGATCCCAAGATTACGCCCTGACCCTCCCTCCCTCCCTCCCTCCCAACCTTCCTTCCTCTCTTCTTTTTCTTCCTTTCTTCCTACCTTCTTTCCTTCCTTCCTTTATCCCTCCTTCCTTCTCTCCCTCTTCCTCTTTTCCTTCCTTTTTCCTTCCTTCCTTCCCTCCATCCCTCCATCCCTGCCCCCTTCTGTCCCCTCTCCCTTTTTCCTTCCTTCCACCCTCTGTCCTTCCTCCTTCCCTCCATCCTTTTTCTTTTATGTATCTTTTCTTTTATGTACACTGAGAGCTTATGCACCAAAGACAAATTCCTTGTGTGTCCAAACACACTTGGCCAATAAAGAATTCTATTCCATTCTATTCTGTTCTGTTCTGTTCCGTTCCGTTCTCTTCCATTCCATTCCATTTCCTTCGTCCCTCTTACCTGTCCCTCTTTCCCTCTTTACTCCCTCTTTCTTCCTTCTTTCCAACATCCCTCTTTCTTTCCCTCCCTTCTTCCTCTCTTCTTTCTTCCTTTTTCCTTCCTCCCTCCCTCCCTCCCATCCTCTCCCTGCCATTTTAATCTTTTCTCCTTTTTGTTACTTTGCATTTTATCTCTTATAGGAACCTAATAAAATCAGTCTTTTTTTTTTTAATAAAGAGAGAAATGAAGCTGAAATGGAGACCACCAGAGGAAAGGGAAACGTTCCCCTAAATTTACTGCGTTGTCTGAGTCAGGGACATGGGGGAGAACCTGTGTGCATTTTCTCACCAGCAGGTTCTTTGACTTGAATTTGGCACCGATCAGGGGGGAGGAGGGGGTCTGCCCTCAGCACTGAAAGCAGCCGGATCCCCCAAGGGTGTATGGTCTGGTCTCCAATGGGGGAAGACCCCTTCTGTCCCCCTGCAGACGACCCACCGAAGCTTCCAGGGCCTTCTCCTCCACGTGGCCTTCGTCCCTGCTGCGTAAGGCAACCTGCCACTCAACCCTAGCTGAGCTGGTGTGGGGGCCAGAGGGAGCAAGTGCGCAAACAGCGTGCCTTCGGACACACAATAGGGACAGTGAACACAGTGCCGTATCGTGTTATCAGGATCTGGGATCAGCTCTGAGCCAAGATCGCGTAACCAGAAGGAAGCCCAGGTCAACAAACCCGGCTCTGAAAAAGATCTTCTGCAGAGGGTGAGACCTGGCAGGGCAAAGGGGCAGCTGGGCCAGGGGAGGGGAGGAGAAGGAGGAGGGGAAAGAAGGAGGAGAGGAAGGGAAGGGGGAGAGGGAAGGGAGGAGGAGGGGAAAGGAGGAGAAAGGAGGAGGGGATCAGAAGGCAAGAGGGGAAGGGGAGAGGGAAGGTAGGAGGAGGGGAAAAGAGGAGAAGGAAGGGAGGAGCAGAAGGGAAAGGAAATGGGAGGGAAGGAGAGAGGAGAGAGGAGGAGAGGAGGAGAAGGGGAGAGGAAAAGAGGAGAAAGGAGGAGGGGATCAGAAGGGAAGAGGGGAAGGGGAGAGGGAAGGGAGGAGCAGAAGGGAAAGGAAATGGGAGGGAAGGAGAGAGGAGAGAGGAGGAGAGGAGGAGAAGGGGAGAGGGAGGGGAGGAGCAGAAAGGAAAGGGGAGGGGAGGGGGAGAGGAGGAGGAGAAAAGAGGGGAGAAAGGTGGCTCCACCTGTATTCAGGGCCTTAGTGAAGGATCCGATGGCCCTTTCTGAGCGAGAGCTAGGGAGGGGAATTGGTGTGAGTAGTGACAGGGGAGGGAGCTGGGGTGTGTGTTTCTATATCTGAATGTGTCCTAATGTGTCTCTAGGTGAGGTAGTGTGTTGGCCCTGAGAGCTGATGACACTAAAGAGCTGCAGGTGGCCAGTTTCTAATCCTAGGGACGTGTCATGAAGACATTGAGATGTTCCTGGTCCCGGCATTTGGTTTTGGGTAGGGGGCTATTCTTGGGGCGGTGGGTAGATGCAGGCCATAACTATATGGAGGTGTCAGGCAGGAGAAGATATAACCAAAGACAGGGAGTGGGCCACCTTCAGGAACCATGGAACTGTCCCACATTCGTTCTCTTCATCTCGGCTCCATCGTCCTATCAGTAGACCTTAAATGGCCCCGTCCTCCATCTGCTGCTACTGAATGCCAGTGTGGTGAGCCGGGGGAGGGCACACAGGTAACACAGGCAGCTGGCAGTTCAAACCCACCCCTTTATTGCTCTGAATTTCCCCAAACGCTCCCACGTTTTTGGCAAGTCCCAGAGCAAAGTGATGGCGCACACACCTCAAGCAGCCTCTACAAGCTGCAAATAGTCCAGCCCAACGCTGTGAGCACCATGGCTGCACAGCAAGAAATCCAGCAGGGCAAGCTGAAGAGTCCAGGAAGCAAAGGAGCAAGGCAAGTAATTCAGAAGTCCAGAAAGAATGCAAGGAATCCAGGAAAGTTCAAACGTCGGAATTCAACACTCCAGGAATTCAGCATTGGTTCCTGACAAATGCCCCTCCCCTCAGTGTCTCCTTAAGGCTCAATTCCCAGGTGTGCCTTGTGAAGAGGGGCGGGGCACTCTCCTCTTGAGTAGTCAGCTCAGTCTGCACTGTTACCACCTCCTCTCCACTCTCCGTGATCGAGGATCAGGAGCGGGTGGTTCTTGCTCATCGCCTGAGCTCAGTCTCTCATGTTCACTGTTTAGCTTCTCTTGGTCATCCTGCCTCCCATTCCTCCCTGTCTACAAGCCATCCCTTGTAGACAGGGAGACATTCAGGAAAGGCCCTGGCCTGATTGGGCCTGCTCCTCCCCATTTTCCTCCGAAGCCAACGAAGCCACCCCCTCGATTTCCATGGGATCCAGTTCCAGCTCATCTTCCTCTACAGCAGCGTTACTCAACTTTGGTAGCTTGAAAATGGGTGGACTTCAACTCCCAGAATCCCCCAGCCAGAAGCACTGGCTGGGGGATTCTGGGAGTTGAAGTCCACCCATCTTCAAGCTTTCAAGGTTGAGAAACACTGCTCTACAGATTCTTTTTTTTTTTAAAAATACTTTATTGAATTTTCCAAAATTAAAAAGATAATATACAATCTCTATCTTGATCCGAGGTACAGTGTTTACACAATTGGTGAATCAAACGATGGATGGATTCCATCCATAACTATACAATGTACTATACAATTCTATACAGTTCTATACAATTAAATCCAATTCTAGTGCCTAACAAATCATAACCTATTATCATACTTTTATCTTGTTCTTCAACCAGTTATACCAATTTCCCCATACTTCATGAAATTTAGAATTCTCCTCATTTTTTAACTCGCTCGTCAATTTAGCCATTTCTGCGCACTCTAGAATTTTATTTATTAATATTTCCTCTGAGGGCGTAGATTTATTTTTCCAGAGTTTCGCAAAAGCTAGTCTGGCCGCGGTTGTGATTTGAATTACAAGTTGGGTTTTGTTGTTATTGAGACCATCTTCAGTCATACCTAAGAGAAAGGATTCCGGGGCCAGGACTATCTCCTGTCCCGTTATTTCAGAGAGCCAGAGTCGAATCTTTAACCAAAACTTTTTGGTCTCAGGACAAGTCCACCAAAGATGATAGAAGGTGCCGACCGTTTTTCCACATTTCCAACATGTAGCAGAGAAGTTTGGGAATATTTTTGCCAGCTTGTCCGGGGCTAGGTACCACCTATGCAACATTTTGTAGTGATTTTCTCTGAATGTTGCCGATTTCGTTATTTTATAGTTCCTGTTCCAAGCTGTCTCCCAATCATTGAAATTAAGGCTGTATCCTAAATTTTTTTCCCAAATGTGTAACTGATTTTTAGCTATGGTCTCTGCTCTATCCTCATCTAATAAAAAATTGTAGATTTTCGACAGCATTTTCTTATCTGTTCCCCAAATAATTTTATCAAAATATCCATATTTCATTTCAATGCCCCATTTGTCTCTATCTTTTTGAAATCTAGAATTTATCTGAAGATAGTTCCACCAATCCAGGTTGAACCCCTGGTCCCTCAATACTTCCAAGGGTTTGAGCTTCCCTTCTTCATCCAAGATGTCCTTATATGTGCCCAATTTATAATTTCCTTTCCTATTTGGGACCGCTAAAGCTTCCATAATCGACAACCAGCTAGGAACCTTGGTATAAATCCTCTGTCTGATTTCCACCCACGTACAAATCAATGTCTCCCTAATTTTATGTTTATGAAAATAAGTTTTCCTCCTATCCTTTGTATCCCAGAGGTGAGCATGCCATCCTTCAAGGAGATTGTGTCCTTCTAGTGTCAGAGTTCTCCCATCTTGTAGCTTGATCAACTCCTTTATCCAAATTATTTTTGCCGCCTTTTGATATAATTCCCAGTCAGGGAGCCCGAACCCTCCCAAATTTCTTTTCCCTTGAAGTGTCTTAAGAGAGATCCTCGATTTCTTGCCCTCCCATAGAAAGTTCCTGATATGTTTATTTAAATCCAGGAAGAATTTTTTGTCTAGTGATATCGGTATATTTTGGAATAGAAATAGAATTTTAGGTAAGATGTTCATTTGGATTGCCGCAATTTTACCAATCAGGGACAATTTGAGTCTCCTCCACCTATCAAGGTCTTGATAAATTTTCTGTAATAAGGAGATATAGTTATCATCTTTTAATGAAGAGAGTCTCGCAGTAATCCATATTCCCAGATATTTTATTTTCTTTACTGCCTGGAGGCCTAATAGATTTTCTAATTCTTTCATTTGTAGATTTGTCATATTTTTCACAATTATTTTAGTTTTATTCTTATTAAGTTTGAGGCCCGCAACTTCTCCATAGTCCTGTACTTCCTGCATTAATTTTAAACCAGTTTCTAATGGGTCTTCTAATATGAGGGCAACGTCGTCCGCAAAAGCTTGGGTTTTAAATGTTTCATTCCTAATCTTTAAGCCTTTAATATCTTTATTGGCTCTGATCTTTCTAAGTAGGACCTCTAGTGCCAGGATATAAAGTAAGGGAGATAGGGGACATCCCTGCCTGACTCCTCTTTGAATCTGAAATGCCTGAGTTCTGTCTCCATTCACTAGTATTTTTGCCCTCTGATTTTGGTAAATGTTCTCTATCATCCTCCTAAAGTTGGTCCCGAATCCCATTAGATCTATTTGGTTTATCATGAAAGTCCAATTTAAATTGTCGAATGCCTTTTGGGCATCGACAAACATTAAGGCCAGCTGTTTTTCAGGGTGTTGTTCGTAGTATTCTATAGTATTTAGGACTGTTCTCAAATTATCTCTAATCTGTCTCCGTGGGAGAAAACCATTTTGATCCTTATGTATCCATCGATTTAGAGTTTTCTTGAGCCTCTCCGCCATTATATTCATAAATAATTTGTAATCTGCGTTCAGCAATGAGATGGGTCTGTAGTTGGATATCTGCTTCGGGTCGGCACCTTCTTTCAGAATGAGCGTCAAATACGCTTCCCTCCAAGAGTCTGGAATTTTTGTGCCAGCAATCGCATCATTTAGAATTTCTAACAGTTCTAATTTCAGGACATCATCAAATTTTTGATATAGTTCCCCGGGGAGACCATCAGGGCCTGGGGTTTTATTCTTTTTTATTTTGGATAGGGCCGTTCTTAGCTCCTCTATGGTGATCTTTTCATTTAACATTTCCTTTTCTTCTTCGGAGATTTGAGGTAAATTGGCTTCCAACAAATACTGTTCTACCTTGTTTAACTCAATTCCTTCGTTTTTGTATAGACATTCATAAAATTTTCTTATGCTTTCTAATTTGTCTTCTTCCTTCGTCAACAAGGTACCCTGTGGGTCTTCTAAAACTAATATTTGGTTTTTTTCCTTCTCTTTTTTTAATTTGTACGCCAACCATCTCCCCGACTTGTTAGCATTCTCAAAACAATAGTGCTTGGATCTCTTTATTTTTTGAGCCATCTCCTCCTGGTCCAGTAGATTCATTCTATGTCTCATCATCAACCATTGTTGTTTCGTCGCCTCATCTCCCGGTCGTTGCTGGAGTTCATCTTCAGTTTGTAATAGTTTTTGGGTGAGTTCTTCTCTGATCTTTCTTTTTTCTTTATTTTTAAAGGCAGTATATGAGATGGCTACTCCTCTCACATAGGCCTTCATAGTATCCCACACAATTTCTTTGGCTGTCTCTCGATTCCCGTTTTCTAGGAAGAAGCGTTTGACTTCTTCATTCAATTTAAGTGTGAACTCTTTTTCATTTAGGAGATTGGTTCTTAAACTCCATCTCTGTTGTGTTTTCTTAATGTTATGGAGCCAGCTAATTTCGAGGAGCTTATGATCTGCCCAAGTATTGGTGTTCATATTAACTTTTTTAATTTCTATAGCCAATTTTCTGGTAACCCAGACCATATCAATTCTAGACCAGGAGTTCTGTGGGCTTGAATAAAATGTAAATTGACTATCCTGGGGGTGTAAAGTACGCCACATGTCGATTAAATTTATCTCATCCACCAGGTCAAAGAAGGTCTTTGGTAAGGGAGATCTTTTATTCTTTTTAGTTATATCACACTTATAATCATACTTTGGATCGACAATTCCATTAAAATCCCCTAGCATACATATTTCAAGATGTGCCCAATTTGCCAGCTGTTCATGCAGTTTCCTGTAAAAATTCCCTTGTTTTTTGTTCGGGGCATAAACCCCTACTAATAGCACCCTAGAGTTACCTCTCGTTATTTCAACTATAAGTATTCTCCCTTTTCTATCTTTATATTTACATTCTGCCTCTATTCCTTTCTTAACATATATAGCGACCCCCCTTTTTCTTTTCTCAGCTAGTGAAGAAAATACTTTACTGAATTTACAATAATTTAAATGGTCAGCTTCGTCTTTTTTTATATGGACCTCTTGAATGCAGATAATGTCGGGATTTTGTTTCACCAATTTCGACAATATTATCCTTCTTTTTTTGTAATCATTTAAGCCGTTCACATTCACCGATATGATCTTAGTATCGTACATTCCTGTAGTTGGTTTCTGGTCTCTTGTTCTTATTTACCTTTTAAAGTTACTGCTCTCACTGGTCTAGATTTTTTCCCTTTTTCCTCTGTGTCCTCCTTTTTCTTCTCCTCTTCTATATCCTCCCTAGTAATTTGTTCTTGCGATGTCTCTTCTTCGGTGTTTGCTATCTCGTTTTCCTCCTTACTGGTTTGTTCCTCTTCTCCTCCCCTTAGTTGATCTAGGAAGTCTTGAGCATCACTTAAACAGTCAATTCTAATTTTCCTCCCTTGCCAGGAAATTAGCATTCCTTCTGGCAGAAGCCACCTAAAGATTATACTTCTCCTGTTTAACTGATTTGTTAAGAATCTATAATTTTTCCTCCTTTCCCTCACTCTTCTCGGAATTTGTTTCAAAATATTAATTTCTTTTCCCCCATATGTAATTTTTTCCTCCCGGGCTATGTTGTACATGATATCCCTAACTTTTTTTCTAGCGAAGCGCACATGGACCTCTCTGGGAAGTCTATTTCTTCTTACGTAATTCGTCTGCACTCTGTACACCTCGTCAATCTCACGGATTATTTCCTGCTTATTTCCTGCTCTACAGATTCATTCTCTGACAGGGGCATGACAGCCAGATTGGGCTGTAAATCCTCCCTCGTCCATGATGTCATCGTTGATGAGATGACCAAGCATGACCTGTTTGAGTTGTGAAGGGGAGGATTGACTTGCCCTGTCTGACATTTGGCCGGCTGGCATCAATCAAGACCCCAGGATAGGGATGGAATGTGGCGATAGTCACCATGGAATCTCTTTATGACTTTCAGGCACCTTGAAAAGCATCTCCATCATTTTAAAAACATCTCCATCAGTTTAAGAAGAAACTGGACAATCGCTTGTCTGAAAGGAGATATGGTCTCCTGTTTGAGCAGGAGGTTGGAGTAGAAGATCTCTAATGCCCCTTTCAACTCTGCTATTCTGTTATCTCATGAAGAGGAGAAGAAACCAGAAGGACTACATTCTCCTCAATATCACAGCTCCACCTCCTCTTCCTTAGCAACCCTGGCTCTCCAGATACTAATTTTTGGCCTGACAGACCCATAACTTCATCCAGCAGGCCTCCATCTCTGGTTCTTCAGGGGCCACTTTCTGACATAAAGCGCTGAGATCTGATTCAGCAGCCCTGCTTTGAAGATCGTCTGATCAAGTTGCAGCCCGTCATCTATTCTCCATCCACATCCTGGCACCGTGGACAGGAATCCCTCCAGAACCCCCATAATGTCCTGATGAACCTCAAGAGATGCAAGTCCAAAGCAAACCCAAGAAATGCAGAAGAAATCGTGATATTTTATTTGATAAACATAGACAGAGTCACCCTAATTCCCTAGTGAGCTGCTACTATTGAGAGTAGGACACAGCAGAGTAGATGTTTCAGCAGGGCAGGGAAGGAAAGAGAGTCCCTCAACCATCCAGGTTCCTAAAAGGAACAAATCAAGGTTTGTTTTTTGTTTGTTTTTAAGATATTAATTGATTGTTGTCAATTTGAGATCTGCTTCCCAATTAGTCACACCTTAAAGTGGTTTCCCAAAAAAATATGAATTATGAAGAGACATTAACAAGGAGGCTGCCTTTATCCTCTCAGTTGGAGCATAAATCCGGTCAATTTCATTCCAAGGCATCGATTCAACCGCTGAATGAGCAAAGGGGGGGAGGGACGTGTTGATTGGAGAGACCTCCACGCCTTCCCTTTTTATAACTTGATTTTGCTGCACTGTTTCTTCACTTCCTGTGCCATCTCAGCTGGAGCATAAGGCTGAATGTTTGTCTGCAGCATCAGCACGTTCTGCGAACAGTAGAACATTCCCGTGAGCATCTCATTCCGAAAAACGGCAGACTTACTCAACGTTGGCCCTTCACGCAACCCAGTGTTTGGGGGGGGTGGGGGGGAAGGGCTTGACTCCACAAATTGTGGGTACTCCAGCACTGAAGAATTTAAAAAAGAGAGCGGATAACCATTTTTATGAAATGGTATATACCAGTGATGGTTAACCTTTTTGCCGTCGCGTGCCAAAAGCGGGGGGGGGTCGCACACATGTGTGTCCACACCCACAATTCAATGCACCCCACCCCCCACCCACCCTGTGCATGCACACTCAACACACCTCCTCCCCGTGCTCCTCCTGTTTTTGGCACGTGATGGCTCGATGGGCCCGGTAGGCACGTTTTTCGCCCTCCCCAGGCTCCAGGGGCTTTCTAGAAGTGAAAACAGCCTTCCCCACCCCGCTGGAGGCCCTCTGGAGGCCGGAAACGGCCCGTTTGCCAACTTCCGGTGTGCCCGGAAGGCCCAAAAATCAGTTGGCCTGCATGCTCATATGCGCTGCAGTTGAGCTAGGGCAATGCTCGCGTGCCCACCAATATGGCTCCATGTGCCACCTGTGGCACGCATGCCACAGGTTTGCCATCACGGGTATATAGTGCTTGAGCAGGGGGCTGGACTATAAGACCTCCATGGTCCCTTCCAACTCTTGTTATTCTTTTATTCAGTGGAACGGCTTGTCCCCAGAAGATATGGGTGCTCCATCACTGGAGGTTTTTAAGAAGAGACTGGACAGCCATTTGTCTGAAATGGCATGTTGGGTCTCTTGCTTGAGGAGGGGGCTGGACTAGATCACCGGACTTTAAATGGATGGACCAAGGAGGCATCTCTACTCCTACCCTCAAAACAATGCTATAGAATTTTGGATACTCAATTGATTTAGACAGTTATGGGAAAGGAATTACAAACTAACAATGTCCACTGCCTGTCCAGGAGCCTGAGTGGCGTAGGAGGCTAATGCCTCCTACTAAGGCAGCATTTAACATCCAGCTGCCTGCAATTACTGTGAGTTCAATTCTCACCAGGCTCAAGGTCGACTCAGCCTTCCATCCTTTCTAAGGTGGGTAAAATGAGGACCCGGTTTGTGGGGGCAATAAGCTGACTTTGTATAAATATACAAAAGTATGGAGGCTATTGCTTAATGCATTGTAAGGCGCCCTGAGTCTCCAGAGAAGGGCAGCATATAAAAAAATAATAAATAAATAAATAAATAAATAAATAAATAGATAAATAAATAGAAAACCAATATAAAATGTTTTACAGATGGCATATGCCCTCTGAGAAACTGGCAAAAATGTTTAAAGATAAACCAGCTAAACGTTGGAAATGTCACCAGCTACCAAGATCTTATTATCAAATGTGGTGGACGTGCCCAGAAGCAAAAAACTATTGGAATAAAATTAAGACATGGTTGGAAGAAATGATACAACAACGTATTGATTTAAAACTGGAGCTGTTCTCCTACCAGAGAAAATTAGTAAAGAAAATATTTATTTGATTATACGTGTAATAACAGCTGCAAGGATTGTTTTTGCACAAAATTGGAAAGCAGAGAAAATACCTTTGGAAGGAGAAGTAATTTTAAAAAAATCGTAGACTGTGCAGAAATGAATAGATTAATGATTAAAGAAAGAGAGGATTTGGAATACTTTAAGATATGGGATCAACTTTACCATTGGTTAGAAAAGAGATATAGATAAGCAAACTAATAGTTATGTAAGAAAATGGTATAATTAGAATATTGGAGTTTTGGAGAAATGGTGCAATAGATTTGGTGAAAATGAAGACAGAAGAAACAACAAAAAGACGAAGTCATGGAGAAAACACCGAGATGTCGCATGGAAGGAAGGACTGATGTATTAAATGTTTGTTTGTGTATAAAATAAAAAAATTAAAAACAAACAAACAAAAAACGACACTATAGAGCACTGCACACCAGAACTACTAGGCACAAGAACAGTTTTTTCCCGAATGCCATCACTCTGCTAAACAACTAATTCCCTCAACACTGTCAAACTATTCACTAAGTCTGCACTACTATTAATCTTCTCATCGTTCCCACCACCCATTTCCTCCCACTTATGACTGCATGACTGTAACCTTGTTGCTGGTATCCTTAAGATTTATATTGACTGTTTCCTAATATGATTTGATTGCTGATTTGTACCCTATGACCATCATTAAGTGTTGTACCTTATGATTCTTGATGAATGTATTTTTTCTTTTATGTACACTGAGAGCTTATGTACCAAAGACAAATTCCTTGTGTGTCCAATCACACTTGGCCAATAAAAAAGAATTCTATTCTATTCTATTAACATCCCTGTTGGGGTGTCTGTGGGGGAGGGCAGGATAGCCGAAAAGCCCCTGTGGAAAAGGGACACGGATATAATTGCATGGTGTGGTTACATTTGGGGAATCTCCCCACCCTTGACCCCCTGCTTTATGGTTTGGGGTTGGGAAGGCAATGGGATTGCAACATCTGAGCAGCGTCAGGTCTGCCACCTTTGACTTGGCACCTTGCTGGCATCCTGCCATCAAAGGCTAGAAAGGGGGAGGGGGACATGGGGGGAGCAAATGGTCCTGCCTGGGTACGTGATGGGAAATTGGGAGGGGTGGGGAATGACAGCTTGATAAAGACCAGTTTGTTCCAGCCCCCAAGGCCATGCAACCTGAGAAAGAATGTGGATTACTCTAAACATCTCAGCATTCTCAAAACACCTAGACGGACTCTTATTGGCTGAAGACGGGCTGGTCATGGAGGGTGGGGAGAGAGCTGGGATGTGGGGAAACTTTCCGTATCTTTTCAGCATGGGGGATTTAGTTCTAGTCTGACTCTACTGCAATCAGCATCTTTTAGTAAAAGAACCTGTCACTTCAACCAAATGGAGTCGAGGGTCTTTCTTTCCCAAGGAATCGGACTGGGGCAGGTCTGACACAAGTATTCTTCAGGTATATTCAAGCCAAATACAAGTCATCCTTGAGTTACGACCAGGGTGGATTTGATTTAAATCGAGTTGATTTAAATCACAATTTAAATCATGATTTAAATCACTAGTAAAAAGGCTTGATTTAAATCAACTCGATTTAAATCATCATTTTTAAAGAGCAACTGTCATCTCTGCTACTCCTTTGACCCACTGTTGACTCACCAATAGTCCCAGTGTTGCAGAATATACAGCCTTGTGCTACATAACTAAGCTCCATTTCATGCTGAATAAACTAAATTGTTTATGTATCTTAAATAGAAAATTATCTTACGATAGATTTTTACCCCAAAAGTTTTTTATTAAAATAAATTCGATAAAAATCAAAAAAATCTGATTTAAATTAAAAAATCTGATTTTTTAAAAAAAAATCATTGATTTTTATCCACCCTGGTTACGACTACAATTGAGCCCAACATTTATGTTGTGAAGTGAGACCATTGTTAAGTGTGTTTTGCCCTATTGTACAACTTTTCTCACCACCGTTGTTAAGGGAACCAGTGCAGTTGTTAAGCGAGTGGCCCACTTGTTAAGTGAATCTGGCTTCTCTGTTTTAGACTTTGCTTGTCAGAAAATTGCAAAAGGGGATTGTGTGACTCCGGGACACGGCAACCATCATAAATATGAGTCGGTTACTGAGTGTCTGAATTTTGATCATGGGATCTTGGGATTGCTACAATGGTCCTAAGTGTGAAAAAAAACGGTCATAAGCCACTTTTTCCTCGTGCCATTGTAACAGTTACTACCGTAGTTTTTGGGGTATAAGAGGCACCTTTTTTCCCTCTAAAAGGGAGTGAAAATTTAGGTACGTCTTATACACCAAATGTAGCCCAGCCCACCCACTGGCCCCCACCCTTTGGCCTCTGCCTCGCAGCAATTTACCTCCTTGCAAGCAAACAGCAAGAAAAAAACAGCTCCTTTCAGCTTCAGCACAGGCTAATTAGCACAAGTTGTTTGGATCGGCCTCCCGACTCTCAGTTGATTTGCTCTCAACTGTTTTGTGCAGGCTCTGCTGCTTGCTGCAAAGAGGTAAATTGCTGGAGCAGATTTTTTTTCCCTTGTGCTAATCAAGCTATGCTGAAAACGAAACTGAAAGTAAAGCAGGCTGTTTGCTGCAAGGAAAAATTAGGCAGAGGCAGAGGGAGATTTCTTTTTTTTTTCTTTTTCCTCACCAAAAAAGGTAGGTGCAAACAATGGGAAATTTAGGGCAAAAGAGGAGAGTTCAAGATTTTAAAACACAAAAGAAAAAAATGAGAAAGAAAAAGGCAAAAATAAAAATGGGAAGGGAGAAAAAGAAATGAAAGAGAAAGATGTTATACATATTTAGAATTGAAATATGAATAGTAGTAAGAAATAAATGGGAAATCATGATTGTAAAAATGAAATGAATAATAATTGGAATATTTGTCTTTGTATTTTTGAAATCTAGACAATGATAAGTTTTTATTTTTTATTTTTTTTAGAAATATGAATAAGTATAAACTGTAACAACTGAAATACCTTTAATGGTATAGGGTAGTGAAAGTAAAAAGGATTAAGTTGTAGCTTGGATAACAGCTAGAACATTTTTAAATTTAATTAGGGAAATTGTAACGACTGAAATATTTTTAATTACATATTGTGATGAAAGTAGAAATGATTAAGTTGTGATTTGGAGGATTATCTGGGCAAAACTATTTGGGTTATTGAGAGAATTTAAGATGTGAAAATGAGTAACATAAGGGGAAAGCTCTATTTAGCTAGGGAATTGTAATAATTGAGATCCTATTAATTGTATATTGTGTTGAAAGCAGAAAGAGTTAAGTTGTGGTTTGGAGGAATATATGGGGAAAATTATTTGGTTTATTATTATTGGTAAATATAATTAATTGATTTGTAAGAAATTGGATTGCATGGAAATAATTGAAATATTCATGTTCATATTGATTAATATACAAAAAAGATAGTTATATAACTAATTGATTTATATGTCGGAGCCAAAATTATTTAATTTGACTTTATTCTACTTTTAAATTTTGTAGGGATGTGTTTTATTGTTTGGCTGTGCACCGCCCTGAGTTCTTCGGGAGTAGGGCGGAATAGAAATCGAATAAAATAAATAAAATAAATAAATAAATAAATAATATTAAAATGTTGAATTTGTATTAAATTAAAAGAGCCTTGGTAGTACAGTGGTCTAAAGCACCCTGTTATTAAGACCAGCTGCCTGCAATTACTGCAGGTTCGAATCTCGCCAGGCTCAAGGTTGACTCAGCCTTCCATCCTTTCTAAGGTAGGTAAATTCAGGACCCAGTTTGTGGGGGCAATAAGCTGACTTTGTATAAATATACAAAAGGATGAAGGTTATTGCTTAGCACATTGTAAGCCACCCTGAGTCTCCGGAGAAGGGCGGCATATAAATCAAATTTAAAAAAAACAAAAAAAACTGTAATATTACATAATTAACCAATGTGAGGATGGATATAAAAATAGATGACAATGGGAAGGGGTATAATATAGAATAGAAGGGAAAAATTGAATTTGATTAAGATTAGAGATGAGGATGAAGGCTAATATTGTTTTTTTTTTTAAAAAATAGATGAGGAATAAATATGGCAAAAAGGAAATATAGAAATTGTAAATTTAATTGAAATGACTAAACACGGTTTAAATTTGTGAACCGGCCAAATACTCTGTTCAAAGAAAATACATTGTATGTTTGTATGCGTGTTTGTCTAAAAAAAATAAAAAAATAAAAAAAAACTTTTTATAAAAGAAAACAAAACAAAAAAGGTAGGTGCGTCTTATACTCCGAAAAATACGGTAAATGAACTGTAATAAGGCAAGGACCACGTGTGAAAACATGCGAGGTTCCATCTACTCACCTCCCAAGAACTGAGTTCGGGCTCATGTGTGACACTTGTGGCATTCATGATGCTTGGAAGGGGAATCTGGTTCTTGTTGAGTACACCTGCAACAGAAGAAGCAGCTGTTGGATCCATCTTTCTTTTCCCAGTCAAGACCCTCCGTCGTTTCCTTCAAGAGAGGCATCCCCACCCCAAAACCCCAAGAGGCTGTCGATTCATGCTTACACCAGCAATTATCTATGCATATGAAGGACTATCATTTTCTCCTCTTTTGCCGAAATCTTTATGAGTGCATCATATATTTTTTTTCTGGAGGGACCCTCCCTTGATTTTCTGGAGGGAATTCTTCCAGTGTGCACTGGTTAAATGAATAAATAAATACTGCAGTGAGTCTTAATTACTGCGTTTTGGCTCCTGCGTTTTGATTCCACACCTGTCCGTATTGTGGCTAGGAAAATGAAATGCAGAGGTCGATTTGACCATCAGAGGAATCTTTACTTAAATCTTGGAAGGGGGGAGATTTTCCCACTCCCCACTCCTTTCTGTGCCTCTTGAGCAGGTGGCGATACTTCTGAATGGTTTCCCCACCCCGGGGAGCTACCAAAACTTGATCTCCAAAGAATAAAATTTACCGGTGACAAGTGATATCCAACTATCCATAACAGTTTCTGTGTATTGCATTGCTCCTGTTACCTACAACAGTGAGAAGGAAGAAGTCAAAAGTGGTGCAAGAAAACATAGGAAATCCCCAAGACTCATGAGGGGGTGACTAGAATGGAAGTAGAAACTATGTCCAAAAGGTGTTTACTCTCTGAAAAACAGCCTATGTAGCCAGAAATTGAAAGGTCCATTTTGGAGAACAGCTGTTTCTGATGCTTTGTTTGAAGTTGGGTACTCCTGTAGAATAAACCAACGGATTATCAAATAAATTGGTCCAGAATTCTCCCTTGAAGCACAAATTAGAGTAGAGTAGAGTAGAGTGGAGTGGAGTGGAGTGGAGTGGAGTGGAGTGGAGTGGAGTGGAGAGGGGAAGGGAAGGGAAGGGAAGGGAAGAGAAGAGAAGAGAAGAGAAGAGAAGAGAAGAGAAGAGAAGAGAAGAGAAGAGAAGAGAAGAGAAGAGAAGAGAAGAGAAGAGAAGAGAAGAGAAGGATAGGATAGGATAGGATAGGATAGGATAGGATAGGATAGGATAGGATAGGATAGGATAGGATAGGAGTTGGAAGGGATTTGGGAGGTCTTCTAGTCCAACCCCCTGCTCAGTCAGGAAACCCTATACCATAGACAAAGGGGAGGGGAGGGGAGGAAAGGAAAGGAAAGGAAAGGAAAGGAAAGGAAAGGAAAGGAAAGGAAAGGAAAGGAAAGGAAAGGAAAGGAAAGGAAAGGAAAGGACCAGGAACCAGATGGATGGACTAAGTTACAGGGGAGATGAAGGCACTATTGGGAGAGCTGAAAGACCAGGTTAGGGACAGATCATCATTGGTAGTCAACATCAGATTTGTGGCATATAATCACATTTCAAGTAACCACTCAGTAATCAGGCCACAGCCAATGTGACTGGTGCGATGTTTCCTGACCCAACTAGGGAACAGCATCAGTGCTAGAAGAGAGTGGGGTTTGCAGAGAAGATGAAGAAAGGAAGGAAGGAAGGAAGGAAGGAAGGAAGGAAGGAAGGAAGGAAGGAAGGAAGGAAGGAAGGAAGGAGGGAGGGAGGGAGGAAGGAAGGGAGGGAGGGAGGAGAGGAGGTGGAGGAGGAGGAGGAGGAGGAGGAGGAGGAGGAGGAGGAGGAGGAGGAGGAGGAGGAGGAGGAGGAGGAGAACTGTGGAGTCCTCGGTGCTCTCTGAGCTTGGCTGTTTTCTTGCAGATGTTTCCTGACCCAACTAGGGAACATCATCAGTTGCAGAAGTGAACTGCAACTGATGATGTGAAATGAGAATTGACTCATTTCATGAGTCATGAAATGTCCCAAAAGGGCATTATAAACATGTAACATTGAACCAAAGTGGACTTTATCTCAAAAGAGACCTTTACTCCTATTCACGAAGACTATGGAAAGTTCTCTTGTTTGTGTTACGCTAGACAGCTAGTCCTCAACATACGACCTTAATTGAGGTCCATTGCTAAGTGGGACCTGTGTTAACTGAGCTTTGCCTCACTTTATGACCTTTCTGGCCTCAATTGTTAAGTGAATCACTGCAGTTGATGTTAGTAAGTGGTTGTTCAGTGAATTTTGTCTTTCCCGTTGACTAAGTTTGTCAGAAGGTCGCAAAAAAGGATCACACAAGCCTGGGACGCTGCAACCGTCATAAATATAAGTCAGTTGCCAAGCCTCTGAATTTTGATGATGTGAACATGGGGATGCCACAACTGTCGTAAGTGTGAAAAACGGTCATAAGACAGGTTTTTTTTCAAGGCTGTTGTAACTTTGAACGGTTGCTAAACAAATTGTTTTAAGTCAAGGACTACCTGTAGTCTGTGGATATATACATATATATATGTGTGTGTGTGTTTTTCTTCTAGCCAGGTTTTCCCTACGTAACCAAGGTTTTTTGTAGGGAAAACCTGGCTAGAAGAAAAACACACATAAACCCTACGAAGAAATATATATATATATATATATGGAATAACCTGGATATTATTCCCTCCAAGCAAGAGGAGGCATTCAGCCCGGTTCATACCGGTTTGAGCCAACAGGTAGCGGAGATCGCAGGTGCGCCCACCCCATCTCTATGAAGTCCTGTTTAGGGACGTTTCTGAGGCCAGGCGCATATGCGCAAGGCGCTCGCACGAAGCACGCAGTGAACCAGTGGTAAGAAACGCTGCCTCCAAGCTAGGACCTTGCTCTCCTCCACCATTCCCAGCTAGGCAACGGATGCTTGCACGGGGCAACATCTCTTTGCAATGTCCAATATTTGTGGGGGTGGGAGGGAACCAAAATGATTTATTCAGTTATTTCTATCAGTCCCTCCCGCCTGGACTACTGCAACACTCTCTACATGGGGCTCCCCTTGAGGAGCACCCGGAGGCTCCAACTGGCACAGAGTGCGGCCGCGCGGGTAGTGATGGGAGCGACGAAGCGCTCCCACGTAACACCCCTCCTGCGCGAGCTGCACTGGCTCCCGGTGGTCTTCCGGGTGCGCTTCAAGGTCTTGGTTACCACCTTTAAAGCGCTCCATGGCTTAGGATCTGGGTACTTGCGGGACCGCCTACTACCACCAGTAGCCTCCCACCGGCTGGTATGCTCTCACAGAGAGGGATTCCTCCGGGTGCCGTTGGCCAAACAATGCCGACTGGCGGCCCCCAGGGGGAGAGCCTTCTCTGTGGGGGCACCTACGATCTGGAACGAGCTCCCCCCGGAGATACGGAGGATCCCGGATCTGCGCACCTTCCGCGGCGCTGTAAAGACCGTATTATTTCACCAGGCGGACCTGGCCTAACTTTCTCCCTCTTTTATAAAAGATTTTTAAATTTTAAATATCTTTTAGTATTTTATATATTCAAATTTTAAAATTGGTTTTAAATTGTTTGGGGTTTTAATTTGTCTGGGCCAAAACTATTTAATTTGATTTTAATTCTACTTTTAAATTTTGTATGTATGTTTTATTGTTTGGCTGTGCACCGCCCTGAGTCCTTCGGGAGTAGGGCGGTATAGAAATCAAATCAAATAAATAAAATAAAAATAAATAAAGTCTCCCAGTCTCAGCCCAAAGTAACACATCGCTCGGATGGAGAGGACCATCTTAAAAGTGTGATTCCCTTGCCCCAGCATCTTAAATAGCTTCAAGCTTACATCTCCAGCGGGGGAAGAAACCTCCAATGTCCTGCAAAGAGAAGAAGGAGAGAATATATCTGTTATGTGCAGTTTTACCCTGGCCACCTCGCTGGTCTTGCTATCTTTCCCCATCTGCTGACAAACCAGCATTGGATTTGCTTCCAGAGAGGCCGGCAAATCAGGGTTTAAAAAAAAGTCAAGATGGCAGCCAGAAGGGCGGGAAGGAAGAAGGACCCTTGGGAATTGACGTGCCAACAGCCTGACCTTTGGACAAACTCCCCTGGACCCCCAGCTGGCTTTCAAAACACGGGAAATTCCCATGATTGGGTTGTCCTTTTGATTCAACTCTCCTAAATTCCCCCAAAGATGAAGAAGATGGGAAGGGAGGGGAGGGAAGGGAAAGGAGAGGGGAGGGAGAGAGGAAGGGAAGGGAGGGAGGGGAGGGAAAGGGGAGGGGAGGGAGGGAAGGAAAAGGAGAGGGGAAGGGAGAGGGGAAGGGAGGGGAGGGAGGGGAGGGAGAGGGGAAGGCAAGAGAGGGAGGAGAGGGAAAGGGGAGGGGAGGGAGAGGGGAAGGGAAGGGTGAGGAGGGGAGGGATAGGGGAGGGGAGGGAGACGGGAAGGGAAGGGAGGGGAGGGAAAGGAAAGGGGAGGGAGAGGGGAAGGGAAGAGAGGGAGGAGAGAGAAAGGGGAGGGGAGGGAGAGGGGAAGGGAAGGGAAGGGAGGGAAGGGAAAGGAAAGGGGAGGGAGAGGGGAAGGGAAGAGAGGGAGGAGAGGGAAAGGGGAGGGGAGGGAGAGGGGAAGGGAAGGGAAGGGAGGGAAGGGAGGGAAGGGAAAGGAGAGGGGAGGCAGAGGGGAAGGGGAGGGAAGGGAGAGGAGGGAAAGGAGAGGGGAAGGGGGAAGGAAAGGGAAAGGAGAGGGGAGGGGAGGGAGGGGGAAGGAAAGAGAGGGAGGAGAGGAAAAGGGGAGTGGAAGGAGAGTGGAAGGGAAGGGAAGGGAAGGGAGGGGAGGGAAGGAAGGAAGGAAGGAAGGAAGGAAGGAAGGAAGGAAGGAAGGAAGGAAGGAAGGAAGGAAGGAAGGAAGGAAGGAAGGAAGGAAGGAAGGAAGGGGCAGCTATTTTCTAAAAACGTCGTATTCTTTATTCCCAAAAATGAAAAACCTATAAAGATCAGCTCTTCGATTTTTCTCTCCCATTCAAGCCTTCCTCTCTGTTTTCCTAGCTGTTCGTTCCTCCATTCCCATCCCAATTTGATTTTTGAGTGGGAAGGATCTGCATGCACGAAACTTTGAATCTACACGTTCTCCAGAGATTAACATTTTTTCCCATAATGCATATTACTTGCTGCTATGTTTCCCCCAATAGAATCCATTCCTTCCCCCAAAGAAGACTATAATCTTTTTTTTTAACCTGTTTGGGGGGGTATCTTAGCTCCTCATTTTGGAAAGCAGCCCAGAGCTTTGAGAAGACCCCAAGGCCCCCTCCTTCAGCTGGGCTCTTTAGAGCCAGACGGTTGCGTACCTGCAAGATCCTGCCTTCAGGGAGATGGCCAGGTGTTCCTTTTTGATGGTAAAACTGGCACTGCATTGGTGCTTCTGGAATTGAAAAGAGGGAGAAGAGGGAGTGAGCAAATGGCCTCTCAGGTCTGAGAAGGTTTTTGGCCTAGGAGGAGCATTACGTTTTCCTTCCTTCCTTCCTTCCTTCCTTCCTTCCTTCCTTCCTTCCTTCCTTCCTTCCTTCCTTTTCATTTTCCCTTCTTCCTTCCTTCCTCCCTTCCTCCCTTTCACCTTCCCTTCTTCCTTCCTTTCTTTCTTCCTTCCTCTTCCTTCCTTCTTTCCTCCCTCCCTCTCTTCTTCCTCCCTCCCTCCCTTCTTCCTCCCTTCTTTTCCTTCCTTCCCTCCCACTTTCCCTTCTTCCTTCCTCCTCATCTTCCTTCCTTTCTTCTTCCCTCCCTCCTTCTCACCTTTCCTTCTCCCTCCCTCCCTCTCTCCCTTCTGTCCTTCCTTCTCACTTTCCATTCTTCTTCCTTTCTTCCTTCTTCCTTTTCTTCCCTTCCTTCCCACTTTCCCTTCTTCCTTCCTCCTCATCTTCCTTCCTTTCTTCTTCCCTCCCTCCTTCTCACCTTTCCTTCTCTCTCCCTCCCTCCCTCTCTCCCTTCTGTCCTTCCTTCTCACTTTCCATTCTTCTTCCTTTCTTCCTTCTTCCTTTTCTTCCCTTCCTTCCCACTTTCCCTTCTTCCTTCCTCCTCACCTTCCTTCCTTTCTTCTTCCCTCCCTCCTTCTCACCTTTCCTTCTCCCTCCCTCCCTCCCTCCCTCCCTTCTGTCCTTCCTTCTCACTTTCCATTCTTCTTCCTTTCTTCCTTCTTCCTTTTCTTCCCTTCCTTCCCACTTTCCCTTCTTCCTTCCTCCTCATCTTCCTTCCTTTCTTCTTCCCTCCCTCCTTCTCACCTTTCCTTCTCTCTCCCTCCCTCTCCCTTCTGTCCTTCCTTCTCACTTTCCATTCTTCTTCCTTCCTTCCTTCTTCCTCCCTTCTTTTCTTCCCTTCCTTCCCACTTTCCCTTCTTCCTTCCTCCTCACCTTCCTTCCTTTCTTCTTCCCTCCCTCCTTCTCACCTTTCCTTCTCCCTCCCTCCTTCCCTCCCTCCCCAACTTGCCCTAAAGTTGAAAAGTTCTCCTCTGCCCTCAGAACTTCATACTGATTGTGGCAGATGTTTTATGAAGCCCGTCTAACATTTCTCCGCATCTGCATTTTCAAATCATCCTCTTTTTTTCCTGGCTGTGGACTTAGATACGTTCCCAGGCTCTTGGCTAGCTTTCAATACTAAACAACATTGTTACGACCACAACTTTTCAGGCCTTAAACTTCCTGGAGATTATGTTCAGACACTGGGATTGCAAAGAACATCAGGAAGGATGTCCCTACTGCGTAAACCCCTGGCCATCGTGGCTGGTTATTTCTGGAGTTGTAGGTTCAGTTCCTCCAGACTGGGGGGTACCCTTGGGAGAGTAGGAAGAGTTAAATAGATGCTCCCAAATTATCTATGTAGGAATCTAAAGGTCTCCGTGAAGAAAGTTCTGTCTTACACATTGGCAAAAGGAATCAGAACACAAAGTACAAGCTGAGTAGATGACCCTCACTCTGTCAAGGACCTTGGAGTACTCATTTCTAAAGATCTAAGTGCCCGAGCCCCCTGTAACAACATTGCCAAAAAGGCATTAAGCGTTGTTAACCTAATCTTGCGTAGCTTCTTCTCTGGTAATGTTGTACTGCTAACTGGAGCATACAAAACATTTGCTAGACCAATTCTTGAATACAGCTCATCTGTCTGGAACCTGCATGCATATCGGACATAAATACAATCGAGAGAGTCCAGAGATATTTTACGAGAAGAGTCCTCCATTCCTCTACCCGCAATAAAATACCTGATGCCACCAGACTCCAAATTTTGGGCTTAGAAAACTTAGAACTACGCTGACTTCGGTCTGACCTAAGCATAGTACATAAAATTATCTGCTACAATGTCCTTCCTGTCAATGACTACTTCAGCTTCAACCACAACAATACAAGAGCACACAATAGAGACAAACTTAAAGTGAACCGCTCCAAACTCGATTGCAGAAAATACGACTTCAGTAACAGAGTGGTCAATGCCCTGGAATGCACTACCTGATTCTGCGGTTTCTTCCCCAACACCCCCCAAATTTTAACCTTAGATTGGCTACTGTAGACCTCACCCCATTCCTAAGAGGTTCATAAAGGGGGCGTGCATAAGCACACCAGCGTGCCTTCTGTCCCTGTCCTAATGTCCCCTTTTCTTGATATCCATTTCATGTATTAATAATCATGTACATACTTCTATCTGCTACAAAACAGCTGACTAATCTGCAAACATCAACTCCATCAACCAATCAAGATGTAACAACACAGGCAACCAACCCGCTCACAGCAACAAAGCCAGCACCCCACACCTCCCCACCAGTATTTATAGAGAGACGGCAGCTCTGATCATGCTTTCCTCGCACAAGCACGAAGCCGAAGACACCAGCCTGAAGATGACAAGTGGGACCTCGTCGAAACGTCGCCAAGATACTCTCAATCTTACACGGGAAAAGACCCGAATACACCAAAACTTGCATACCTCTACCCGTGAAAATCTACGAAAACTTCTATCTGTTATCTTATACATGCCTGAATAAATAAATAAATAAATAAATAAATAAGTAATAAGTAAGTAAACAAACAAACAAACAAACAAAAGCCTTGGTGAAGGGGTACAGTTGAATGGATTAGAAAGTGGGGGCACAGTCCATCCCTTTCCTCTGGCTGAGCCAGAGTTTCATCCTGTAAAGATGATTTTGGGAAGGTGAGGATGCCTGAACAGGTGAAGACTTCTGGTCTCTGGCAAAAGAGGAAGGGAAGATGTACCATCGTGATGGAGAGGAGCTGATTGCCACGTTTAACATCCATGAAGGAAGCTTCGATGTTGGTGGTTATGGAGTTGGCGGAAGACGACACGGTGACCTTGGGGTTTTCTTTGTGAGTTATTTTGATTTTGAGCTTTTTCCCAGCAGGCAGCTTGATCTGGAGAAAATGGGGGTGGGGGAGAGACACACACAAGTTTAAAACCAGGGCATGTACAAAGACCACAACAAAGGGAAGCTTCTATCTCTCTCTCTGTTTCCCATAAAGCTAACTCCCTCCTTGTTCTAGAGATAACTTCTGCTTCAGGAATCCGAGGTCAGATCAGATCAACGTCAGCCCTGAGAACATTTTCACACTTCCGAGAACGACTTCCTGGGAAGCTAAACAACTTCACCCCATAAGCACAAGGAACTTACGTTGGGCAATATTTTTTTGAGCTGGTCTGAGGTTGGAACGGAACCCTAACCAAAAAAGAAAGAAAAAGAGATAAATACATTAGTAACAAAAATGAGCCAAGAATTGCAAGCAAGGACCTTAAACCCCACGGTAGGCAAGTTTTTTTACTTTATTCTATTTCCCATAAAAATCAACCATGAAGGTACGTACGTAGACCTCACCCATGCGCCCATTCCTTTCTGGATTTGTACGGGACACGCCACTACAGGAGGTCCTCAACTTACGACCACAATTTAGCCCAATGTTTACGTGGCTAATAAACCATTTGTTAAATGAGTTTTGTCCTTTCTATGACCTTCCTTGCCACCGTCGTTAAGCGAACCACTGCAGTTGTTAAGTGAGTCACACGGTCATTAAGTGCACCTGGCTTCCCCATGGTCTTTGCTTTTTCAGAAGGTCACCATCGGGGGATCATGTGACACACACACACCCCCAGGATGCTGTGACCGTCGTAACTGTGAGTCACTGGCCAAGTGTCTGAATTTTGATCTCGTGACCATAGGGATGCTGCAACGGTCGTAAGCAATTGACTTTGCACGGTCACTAAACGAACTGCCATAAGTAAAGGTAAATCCTTCCTTTCAGAGTTCTGCCAGTGGGTGAAATGCATCAACATGGGGATCAGGGTCACATCAGGAATGCCCCGGGCTCCATCCTGTTATCTCTTCCCCACCCATCTTTCCGAAGAAGGCCTTGTCCCCCCTCAAGTCTTAACGTTGCCAAGGTTGGAGAGCCCGGCCCTAATCTCTCAAATTTCCTGATGCTTATTTCTTAATCTCTCTGAAATGAGAGGAACCACAGTCCACAGTTGGTGGCCCTGAGAGTGGAGCACTCTAGGCTGAGTCCTGAGAATGGTTAGCTGCAGAAGCTTTCACAGTCTTATCTCCAAATCCTTCCTTCCTTCCTTCCTTCCTTCCTTCCTTCCTTCCTTCCTTCCTTCCTTCCTTCCGTCATTTCCTCTCTATCCTCCCTCCTCCCTTCCTTCCTTCCTTCCCTCCCACCTTCCCTCCTACCTTCCTCCCTCCTTTCCTTCCTACCTCTTCCTTCCTTCCTCTCTATCCTCCCTCCTCCCTCCCTTCTTCCCTCCTGCCTCCCTCCCTCCTTTCCTTCCTTCTTTCTCTATCCTGCCTCCTCCCTCTCTCCCTCCCTTTCCTCTCTAACCTTCCTCCCTCCTCCCTTACTTTCTTCTCTATCCTGCCTCTTCCCTCCCTTTCCTCTCTAACCTTCCTCCCTCCTTCCTTATTTTCTTCTCTATCCTGCCTCCTCCCTCCCTTTCCTCTCTAACCTTCCTTCCTCCCTTCCTTCCTTCCTCTGTTCCTCCCTCCTCCCTTCTGCTGAAGATCAAATTTACTTACTTCCTCCCTCAATCCTCTGTTCTTTCCTTCCTCTGTTCCTCCTTCCCTCCTTCCCTCCCTCCCTCCCTCCCTCCCTTCTCTCCCTCCTGAAGATCAAACTTCCTTCTTTCATCCCTTCCTCCCTCTGTTCTCTCCTCCCTTCCTCCCTTTTTGGTTTTGTCTCCCATACCCCAAACTAAGACTCAACCTCCCAAAGAAGCCAAAGAATAAGAGGGAACTATCACATATCAGATATGCCAATGAGACCACTCCAGTGGCAGAAAGTGAAGAGGAACTAAAGAGCCTCTTGATGCGGGTGAAGAAGGAGAGTGCAAAAGTTGGCTTGCAACTCAACATTAAGAAAACTAAGATCATGGCATTTGGTTCTCTCAATTCCTGGCAAATAGATGGGGAAGAAATGGAGGTAGTGACAGATTTTATTTTCCTGGGCTCCAAGATCACCGCAGATGGGGACTGCAGCCAAGAAATTAAAAGATGCTTGCCCCTGGGGAGGAAAACTATGGCAAATATAGACAGCTTACTAAAAAGCAGAGACATCACCCTGCCAACAAAAGTGTGTATAGTCAAGGCGATGGTTTTCCCAGTTGCAATGAATGCCTGTGAAAGTTGGACCATAAGGAAGGCTGAGAGCCAAAGAATGGAGGCCTTTGAATTCTGGTGCTGGAGGAGACTCCTGTGAGTCCCTTGGACTGCAAGGCCATCCAACCGGTCAGTCCCAGAGGAGATCAACCCTGGACTGCTCTGTGGAAGGCCAGATCCTGAAGAGGAAACTCAAATACTTTGGCCACCTAATGAGAAGGAAGGACTCCCTGGAGAAGAGCCTCATGCTGGGAACGATTGAGGGCAAAAGAAGAAGGGGACGACAGAGAACGAGGTGGCTGGATGGAGTCACTGAAGCAGTCAGCATGAGCTTCAATGGACTCCAGAGGCTGGTAGAGGACAGGAAGGCCTGGAGGAACGTTGTCCATGGGGTCGCGATGGGTCGGACATGACTTCGTGACTAACAACAACAACCATCACATATCTATGCATCCAAGGGGGCTTGTGTCCATCCAGAGTTCAGGATGGAGTTCTTCAGTCACCTTAACTTTGGTCGGAACGTTGTTGAGGTGGGGCTGCATCAAGATCATGTAAGCGTTGAGAGCACTTCCAGGCAAGTAGACCACAGACATCTTTTCTTTGCCGGGTGGCAGGTTGTTGGGGAGCGCCTCACATTCGTACGGTATTATCTCTCCATTTTTCTTTTCTATTTTCAGCTAGAAAAGGAAGCATAAATACCAGCATTTCATCATTTCAACAGCAATTGCAACTTGCCCCAAAGTACACATTGGATTGGAGGAGTGGGGAGGCCACCCCCAATTTTTTTCTGTACTTGGAGATCTGATCTCCACTTCCAACTTTATTCTGGACTCCTGCCCTCCACCTCTGACCAAAGCCTGCAATGCAATCATTCTTTCCATAATTTTGTTTCTTGCTTCTCAGAGAGCGAGGTTTGGGGTTTGGGGACCAGGTCTTGCGACATCAGCTCTGGGTATTGGACATTTGACCTGGTGCTTTTGATCTTCTGGCTCCCACATTTCTGAGAACATCTTCTAAGGGAACCTTCCTTCCCATCCAACCACACTTCCATTGGAAGCTCAAGAGCAGAGGTCTTCAAACTTGGCAGCTTTAAGAGTTGTGGACTTCAACTCCTCTGGGAGTTGAAGTCCACAAGTCTTAAAGCTGCCAAGTTTGAAGACCTCTGCTCAAGAGGCTTATGCAATAGGACTTTGTAGACACCAGGAGGCCCAACTGACTCCATCTACCCTGACCTTTTGAGAAGGACAGAAGGTCATTCCCCAGTTGTCCAAAGGAAGAGCTTTCAAGAGTTACCAACTGAGGTCACTCCCCATGCCAAGCTAATGAAGAACTCTTCGTGTTGTATAGCAAGTAAGTAAGTAAGTAGCCCTAGAAGAGGGCTGTCAAACTCCCGGCCTGCAGGCCGGATGCATCATGTGCTGGCCATGCCCACACCCAGCTTAGCAAAGGGGGGGAGGGAGACCCAATAAGTCACATGATGCCACCGTGACAACATATATTTCACACCCCTATCCTAGAAACTTGACTTCAGAACAGAAGAGAAGAGAAGAGAAAGTGGAATGGAGTAGAGTGGAATGGAATGGAAGAGAGGAGAGGAGAGGAGAGGAGAGGAGAGAAGAGAAGAGAAGAGAAGAGAAAGAAGAGAAGAGAAGAGAAGAGAAGAGAAGAGAAGAGAAGAGAAGAGAAGAGAAGAGAAGAGAAGAGAAGAGAAAGTGGAATGAAGTGGAATGGAATGGAATGGAATGGAATGGAATGGAATGGAAGGGAAGGGAAGGGAAGGGAAGGGAAGGGAAGGGAAGGGAAGGGAAGGGAAGGGAAAGGGAAGGGAAGGGGAGGGGAGGGGAGGGGAGGGGAGGGGAAGGGAAGGGAGGAGAGGAGAGGAGAGGAGAGGAGAGGAGAGGAGAGGAGAGGAGAGGAGAGGAGAGGAGAGGAGAGGAGAGGAGAGGCGAAGAGAAGAGAAGAGAAGAGAAGAGAAGAGAAGAGAAGAGAAGAGAAGAGAAGAGGAGTTGGAAAGGACCTTGGAGGTCTTCTAGTCCAACCCCCTGCTCAAGCAGGAGACCCTATACCAGTGATGGTTAACCTTTTTGCCATCACGTGCCAAAAGTGGGGGAAGCGCAGGGAGGTCACCCACGTGCGTGCCCACACCCATAATTCAATGCGCCCTACGCATGTGTGCACGCACCCCCCCACACACTTTTAACATGTGATGGCACAGTGGACCTAGTAGGCCCATTTTTCACCCTCCCCGGGCTCCAAAGGCTTTCTAGGAGCCTGGGGAGGGTGAAAACAGCCTTCCCCACCCCCACGGAGGCCTTCCAGAGGCCGAACACAGCCCATTTTCCAACTTCCGGTGGGACCGGAAGGCCCAAAAATCAGCTGGCCGGCGCACGCATGCGTGCTGGAGCTGAGCTACGTCAATGCTCGCATGCCCACTGATATGGCTCTGTGCGCCACCTGTGGCACCCATGCCATAGGTTCGCCCTCATGGCCCTATACCATTTCAGACAGATGGCTGTCCAAACTCTTCTTGAAAACCTCCAGCGATGGAGCCCCCACCATGTCTGAAGGCAAGCCAATTCCACTGGTTAATTGTTCTAATCATCAGAACCAAATTCATACACCATGTTGTGGCTCCGTTGCCTGAGCCTGGGCTATCGACAGATCAGACTCTGAGAGTGAGGGAGAGGAGTTGGCAAGGCCTCCCTCTCCAGGACCCTCCTCTCTGGCAATGCCTCCGGAGGACACCGAAGGCCAAAAGATAGGCTCAGAGCCAAGCACATCCCCGCAGCCACAGGTGGACAGCGACGAAGGAGATAAGTGCTGGCTGGACCCTCGGCAGAGGCGCAGGGAGAAGCGTGCGCAGCAGAGGGGAAGGCGTGCCAGAGATTAGCTGAGTCACTGGACCACACCCCACAGGGTATAAATGTGGGTGTGGTGGCCAGTTCAGTTTGTGACGAGCAAAAACTAGAACTAATCCTTGATCTCTGTGTTACTGGACTTTGCCTGCTTTATCGGACTGCATTTGGATTAATCCTTGTATTGTTGACACTCTGCCTGTTTTATCGGAATGCTTGCAGTCTAATCTTTGTTTTGTGTGAGTAAAGTCTGGGTTGCTGCCAGCTTTATCTTCAAAGAGTTTTGTCATGTGGCTTATTAACTCCCCCTGGTAAAAAAAAATAAAAAAAATATGGAGATGTGATAAATAACCTATCCAACCACTCTTACCTTGAGATTAATGTTGATGTCAGATTTATGGACAACTGGTTTTTCTGCCACTTCATATATAATATATCCAACAGTCCCAATAGGTTTCTTTGCTATGAAAGATACAGAAATTGTGTCCACGCATTGCATTAAAATAGGGTTTCTTCCAGCAATTTCTCAAACCAGATATAACTACTGTGTTTTCCAGAAGACTCTATTTCTGCCAATGAGATCTTGGCAGCTACAAATTGGGAGTTGCAAGGTTGCATGCAACCGAGTCGTGTTGTCCAGTGGAGAAATGTGGAGAAACTAGGAGGACGCCATGTACAACATTCTGAGATATGGGTCTCATTTCAGTTTTTTTTGAAAAAGAACCAATGATGTTCTTTGTGGGTTCTCATTTAGAACCTACAAAGAGCTTGAGTGGTGCAGTGGACTAAACTACTGTTAAAGTAGTATTTAGCTGCCAGCTGCCTGCAATTAGTGCGAGTTCAAATCTCACCAGGCTCAAGGTTGACTCAGCCTTCCATCCTTCCGAGGTAGGTAAAATGAGGACCCGGATTGTGGGGGCAATAAGCTGACTTTGTATAAGAAAGAACACCGCTTAGAGGATGCCAAAAGCCCTACTAAGCAGGTATATACAAAAGTATGAAGGCTATTGCTTAACACATTGTAAGTCGCCCTGAGTCTCCGGAGAAGGGCGGCATATAAATCAAACTAATAAATAATAAATAAATAAATAAATTTACTGGTTCTCTGATTTTTCATTCAAGAAAAAAGTTTCAACCATGTGAGCTTTTCTGGAACCTAAACTGACTTCTGTGCAATAAGATCTCTGGCCACCAAGTCAATAAGCCAACATCTCTAAAGTTTAGGAAGAAGAGAAGAGAAGAGAAGAGAAGAGAAGAGAAGAGAAGAGAAGAGAAGAGAAGAGAAGAGAAGAGAAGAGAAAAGAAGAGAAGAGGAATATAGAAGAGAAGAGAAGAGGAATAGAGAAGAGAAGAGGAATAGAGAAGAGAAGAGAAGAGAAGAGAAGAGAAGAGAAGAGAAGAGAAGAGAAGAGAAGAGAAGAGAAGAGGAATAGAGAAGAGAAGAGGAATATAGAAGAGAAGAGAAGAGAAGAGGAGAGGAGAGGAAAAGAGAAGAGAAGGGAAGGGAAGGGAATAGAATAGAATAGAATAGAATAGAATAGAATAGAATAGAATAGAATAGAATAGAATAGAAAAGAAAAGAAAAGAAAAGAAAAGAAAAGAAAAGAAAAACAGAGTTGGAAGGGACCTTGGAGGTCTTCTAGTCCAACCCCTGCTCAAGCAGGATACCCTAGACCATTTCAGACAAATGGGTGTCCAATCTCTTCTTAAAAACTTCCAGTGTTGGAGCATTCACAACCTCTGGAGGCAAGTTGTTCCATTGCTTAACTGTTCTCACTGTCAGGAAATTCCTCCTTAGTTCTAAGTTGCTTCTCTCCTTGATTACTTTCCACCCATTGCTTCTTGTTCTGCCCTCAGGGGCTTTGGAGAAGAGCTTGACTCCCTCTTCTTTGGGGCAGCCCCTGAGTTACAGTCACTTACTTTCATTTCCCCAGGAACTGCTTGGGGAAATGAAAGTAAGTGCTGCATCTCCTTGAGATGCTGCCTCAAAGTCACTCAGCTGGAAGAAGGAGGGGAGGGGGCGCATACCAAACTGCACTTGGGCTGACTGTTATGAAAACATCTTGTCTGGACCTGATTGGTTATACTGGGGTGGGCAAAGAGAGACAGTTCTGGTTACCACCTTTAGAGCGCTCCATGGCTTAGGACCTGGTTATTTACGGGACCGCCTACTACCACCAATAGCCTCCCACCGGCCAGTACGCTCCCACAGAGAGGGGCTCCTCCAGGTGCCGTCGGCCAAACAATGTCGGCTGTCGGCCCCTAGGGGGAGAGCCTTCTCTGTGGGGGCACCGACGATCTGGAACGAGCTCCCCCCGGAGATACGGAGGATCCCGGATCTGCGCACCTTCCGCCGCGAGCTAAAGACTCTTTTATTTCATCAAGCTGGCCTCGCCTAAATCTTCTCCCTTTTAAGTGCAAATTTTAAATTTTAATGTGTTTTAAAATATGGGTATTTTAAATTATGGGTATTAATTCAGCCAAAATTATTTAATTCATTTTATTCGATTTTAAATTTTTATATGTATGTGTTTTATTTCGTGGCTGTTCACCGCCCTGAGTCCTTCGGGAGTAGGGCGGTATAGAAATTCAATAAAATAAAATAAATAAAATAAATAAATAGGGAAGGAAGTGTAGAACGTGGGGATTTTGGCACGCGATTTTCAGTTCCGGCTCTGCACTCTTGCAACACACTCGATCTCTAAGAAACTATACCTTTCTCAAAAGACGGTCCCAAGAATCCTTTCTGCTTAGAGGTTTAAGTTGGGGATGGAAAGAAAGATACTCACCCAGCATATTTTTAAATGCTGCCATTTGTTTTTCCATCATCATGTCGGCTGCTGGGCACAACTGGAAGGCAAGGGAGGCAAAAAGGAGACATTGTTGGACAAGAACAGCAGATTCCTGGCATCAAAGGGGGGCCTTGAGACAGATCTTCATTGGCGGGAGGCAGGTGGGGACAATAGGGATGGCAAAACCTACCTTGTAGACATCCTTAAGGCCGACCACTCTCCCCCTGTGCAACCTCTGTGCACACCAGCACATCAGCCAGCAAGCTAGCATCAAGCCAGCATTGGAAGGGGATGAGCACCCAAATCTCCCCTAAAACTCATTGAGTCCCCCAATATTTTTGGAGCCCAAGATTAAGGCAGCAGCTGGACCCCAGAGAAATGGGTAACCTCTGAGGTGTATTGATTTATTTGACTGCTGTGGGTTGATAAGGCCACCTAAGCTCACCAATTGGGCTCAGTTACAGATAATCCTCGACTTACAACAGTTTGTTTAGTGTCCAAAGTTGCAACGACACTGGAAAAAAGTGACTTAGGACCCTTTTTCACACTTACGACCGGTGCAGCAGCGGTCACGTGATCCAAATTTGGAAGCTCGGCCAACTGACTTGTATTTATGACGGTCGCAGCGTCCCCAGGTCACGTGATTCCCCCTTTGCAAACTTGGGTCTAGCAAAGTCAATGGGGAAGCCAGATTCACTTAACGACTGGGTGATTCACTCAGCAACTCTGACAAGTTGCAAAAGGGAGGCAAAATGCACTTAGCAAGTGTCTCGCTTAGCAACAGAAATGATGGGGCTCGATTGTGGTCGTAAGGCGAGGACTACCTGTATTCTGTTGGCCACCATGACTCCAAGCCTTTCTGAAAGGTGAGTAGGGAGTGGTGAGTAGAGAGTAGAGAACCTCACGGAGGAGGGGGAGGCAGAACTTGGGAACAGACACAACTCCTGGGTCCCAGATGTTAACAATCCCTACTTGTTGAGAATCACACAACTTGCCTCACAACAAAAGGGCTAAGAAATCCCCACCACCACCACTAAGTTCCTTGGGGCTTCATCTAATGGCTTCCAAGAGGAACTTGCCAGTCTTGGGAGATTCCTGTACTATAGGCCGAAAACAATAAAGTAAACTCAATTCAAACAATTCAATCAGACCAGATCTGGAAGGAACCTTGGAGGACTTCTAATCCAACTTCCTGCTCAAGCAGGAAACCTTATACCATCCAGGATAAATAGATGTCCAGTCTCTTCTTGAAAACCTCCTCTGATGAAGCACCTACAACTTCTGGTGGCAAGTCCTTCCTCTCAGTTAATTGTCCTCACTGTCAGGAAATTTCTCCTTAATTCAAAGTTGTTTCTCTCCTTGATTAGTTTCCATCTGTTGCTTCTTCTCCTGCCTTCAGGTGCTTTGGAGAATAGCTTGACTCCCTCTTCTTTGGGGCAGCCCCTGAGATATTGGAAGACTGCTATCATGTCCCCCCAAAGTCCTTCTTTTCTCTAGACTGGCCAAACCCAAATCCTGCAGCCATTCTTCGTATGTTTTAGTCTCCAGGCCTTTGATCCTCTTAGTTGCTCTTCTCTGCGCTTTTTCAAAAGTCTCCACCTCTTTTTTGTAATGTGGGGATCAAAACTGGATGCAGGATTCCAGGTGTGGCCTTACTGAGGTTTTATTTAACAAGTGGTACCAAAGTACTTAGCTTGAACTCTGCATGCAAGGGTCTAGTTGTACGTGCCTGAAATTACTAGATGGAATCTGAAGCGTGTTCCTCCTGCCCAACCTATGGGACAGGTGTTGTGGCCTGTTGACTGCAGCGAACTATAGCTGAATCAGAGGAGGAGGAGGAGGAGGAGGAGGAGGAGGAGGAGGAGGAGGAGGAGGAGGAGGAGGAGGAGGAGGAGGAGGTGGAGGAGGAGGAGGAGGCGGCGTGGGAGTCAGGGTCAACATCAGGGGAATCTGAGTGTCAGGTTTCAATGTCATCTCAAATAAAATAAATTGCATTTCCAAACGAATAGTCTTCGGTAAAATCTTTCGTTTTATTAAGCATGACAATCTGTCCCCGATCGTGGCGTAGCCAACTCTGACTTCCTGACGCCAAACCTTCCCTTTCCGTTCCCCAATTCTCTGCGTCTCATTGGCCCTCTTCCCAAATCACTCTCCCCATATCTATTACTTCAGCTCCCAGGAATGTCCCCCCTCCCATCTCATCTCCTAGGGGATATTATCTTCAGGGAAAATAAGTAGGTGAGAAGTCAAGCGTCCTCTTGCCAGCTGCCCCCTCTTCTCCTTCTTATGTCAGCACTAGAGTAAATGCAGGTTGAAGTGTTGACACTGAGAGCTCCGAGGGGAAAGAGCTGGCAGAGAGAGAGAGAGAGAGAGAGAGACAGAGACAGAGAGAGAGAGGCAGAGCCTGGGCAGTCCATCAGCCCTCAGATGGAGAGTCAACAGCCCCCAGGTCTGGAGGTGGCTGATGAGGAGGAGGAGGAACAGCTGGGTCCAGTGCCTGATGCTCAGAAGGCAGAGGAGAGGAGAGCAGTGGAAATCTATGGGCCGGTCCTTGGGACGGAAGAGCCACCGCTGCTAGCGAAGCCCCCCCCCCCAAGCTCTGGGGATAAAAGGCAGCGGGCGGAGATGAATAGATATGGCAGACAACTATTCTTCTCCCTTGTCAGCCTGCAGTGAGAGAGAAACTTTTTGCCGGGGCTGCTGGCGCTCCTAATAAAGGAATCATTGCTTCAACTGCAGAGAGTTTGCCGTGTTTGGGGAGCTGGGTCAAAACAACAGGTAGACTCAAAGAGGTCCCTCAAAGATCCTGGCCACCGCCCCGTCTTCCAGGTCCATGATTCAACCATCTTAAAGCCCTCAGACTTACCACACCAGGCATGACTTTCCCAAGTGTAGAATCCAAAAACTTATTCACTATCTTCGGCAGCATGCTGAAAGAGAAGACAAGCAAACGCAAGGAATTATAAAGGACAAGGACTACCACCGTTCAGTCCAAATTTTCTGTGGCTAAGTGAGACCGTGGTTCAGCAAGTTTGGACCTTTCATGCCACGGTCATTAAGGGGGATCACGGCAGTTCTTAAGTGAGTCACACAGTTGTTAAGCAAGAGCCTTGGTAGTACAGGGGTTTAAGGCACCCTGTTATTAAGCTGGTTATTAAGACCAGCTGCCTGCAATTTCTGCTGGTTCGAATCTCTCCAAGGCTCAAGGTTGACTCAGCCTTCCATCCTTTCTAAGGTAGGTGAAATGAGGACCCAGATTGTGGGGGCAATAAGCTGACTTTGTATAAATATACAAAAGTATGAAGGCTATTGCTTAGCGCATTGTAAGCCATCCTGAGTCTCCGGAGAAGGGCAGCATATAAATCAAATTAAAAAAAAATAATAATCTGGTGTCAGCGTCTCAGCGCTGACATAGAAAAGGGAGGATGAAGCCTGAACTTTTGCCTGCTAAATCCCTTTGAAGATTCGGTCTCCTTAGAGATGAGGAGGGGGGAAACATTCCTGTGAACTGACGGGAAAAGGAATCAGGAGAGTGACTTGGAAGATAGCCAATGAGAAGCAGAGAATTGGGGATCGGAAAGGGAGGGATTGGGGGGCAAAGGTCAGTATTGACCGCGAAGAGCCAGGGTCCGGTTGCTGTGCTCGAATAAAGAGAAAATTTCCTTAAAGATTGGCAGCTTGGAAGTTCATTTATTTTGAGATAGCATCGAAACCTGACATCTGGCTTCCCCACTGAAGGTCGCAAAAAGGGGATCACCGCCATCATCATCAATATGAGTCAGTTGTCAATCATCTGAATTTCGATCACCTTTTGACCATGAGGTGGCCACAACGGTCGTTAAGTCTGAAAAACTGTCATAAATCACTTTTTGGAAGTGTGGCTGTAACTTCGAACGGTCACTAAATGAACTGTTGTAAGTCGAGGCCTACCTGTTATTCATTTCAAAGCTGAGAATCTCCATTTTAGTTTTGCCTTGTTTTTCCAAAAAAGATTACCTAACCATTTAGTGACTGATTGATTGATTGATTGATTGGATTAATTAAACACTATTTCAATTTGTGTGGGACAAATGGCCCAAATATCAAGGAATCAGTCAATCAGAATAGAGCTGGAAGGGACCTCGGAGGTCTTCTAGTCCAACCCCCTGCTCAGGCAGGAGACCCTTGCAGAATTACAGAATAAGAGAAGTTGGAAGGGACCTCAGAGGTCTTCTAGTCTAACCCCCTGCTCGAGGCGGGGACCCCCTACCACAGTGTTTCTCAACCTTGGTAGCTTGAAGATGGGTGGACTTCAACTCCCTGAAGTCCATCCATCTTCAAGCTTCCAAGGTTGAGAAACACTGCCCTACCATTTCAGACAAGTGGCTGTCCAGTCTCTTCTTAAAAAGCTCCAGTGTTGGAGCAGCTACAACTTCCACTGGTTAATTGTCCTCACTGTCAGGAAATTCCTCCTCAATTCCAAGTTGCTTCTCTCCTTGATTAGTTTCCATTTGTTGCTTCTTGTCCTGCCTTCAGACACTTTGGAAAATATTATTATTAATTGAACTTCTATACCGCCCTTCTCCCAAAGGACTCAGGGAGGTGTACAGCCATATTAAAACACATATAGACCACAAAATTTAAGAACAATTTAAAAACAAATATATAAAATTTGGCCCATGAAATTTAAAACTAACACACACCCAATTTAAAAATTCCTATTAGGCCAGCCCGGCTTGTTGGAATAAAAGAGTCTTCAGGGCGCAGCGGAAGGTACGCAGGTCGGGGATCATACGGACCTCTAGGGGCAGCTCATTCCAGAGGGCAGGTGCCCCCACGAAGAAGGCCCTCCCCCTGGGTGTCGCCAGTCGACATTGTTTGGCCGACGGCACCCTGAGGAGCCGGTCTCTGTGGGAACGTATTGCCCGGTGGGAGGCTATCGGTGGCAGAAGGCGATCTCGTATATACCCAGGTCCTAAGCCATGGAGCGCTTTAAAGGTGGTAACCAACACCTTGAATCGCACCCGGAAGACCACCGGGAGCCAGTGCAGCTCGCGCAGGAGAGGTGTTACATGGGTGCGCCATGTCGCCCCCATAATCCCCCGCGTGGCCGCATTCTGGACCAGTTGAAGCCTCCGGGTGCTCTTCAAGGGGAGCCCCATGTAGAGAGCGTTACAGTAGTCCAGGCAGGACGTGACGAGGGCATGAGTGACCGTGCGCAGGGCATCCCGGTCCAGAAAGGGACGCAACTGGCGTATCAGGCGAACCTGATAAAAAGCCCCCCTGGCCACGGCCGTCATGTGCTCTTCAAAAGACAGCCGTGCATCCAGGAGGATGCCCAAGTTGCGAGCTCTCTCTGAGGGGGCCAAGATCTCGCCCCCAATAGTCAGCGATGGAACCAGCTGACTATACCAGGACGCCGGGAACCACAGCCACTCGGTCTTGGAAGGGTTGAGTCTGAGCTTGTTTCTCCCCATCCAGATCTGCACGGCCTCCAGGCACCGGGACATCACGTCAGGGGCATCATTGGGGTGGTCCGGGGTGGAGATGTACAGCTGGGTGTCATCAGCGTACTGGTGGAACTTCACCCCGAAACCACAGATGATCTCACCCAGTGGCTTCACATAAATATTGAACAGAAGGGGGGGAGAGGACTGACCCTTGTGGCACCCCACAAACAAGGCGCCTCGAGGTCAACCTCTGTCCCCCTGCCAACACGGACTGCGACCGGTCAGAGAGAAAGGAGGAGAACCACCGTAACACGGTGCCCCCCACTCCCAACCCCTCAAATTGTCGCAGCATGATACCATGGTCGATGGTATCAAAAGCCGCTGAGAGGTCTAATAGGACCAGGACAGAGGAACAGCCCCTGTCCCGAGCCCTCCAGAGATCATCAACCAATGCCATCAATGCCGTTTCCATGCTGTACCCAGGCCTGAAGCCCGACTGGAATAGATCTAGAAAGACAGCTTCATTCAGGTACTGGGGAAGTTGTCACGCCACCACACTCTCAACAACCTTCTGACCCCTTTCTGGAAAGCCAACAGAATCCTTGGTTGAATCCTAAGGCTAACTTTCCCCAAACCAATATGGTCACCTCCCATCTTGAGGGAATAACCGAGATGGAAGGGACCTTGGAGGTCTTCTAGACCAACTTCCTACTCAAACAGGAGACCACATACCATTTCAGATTCAATGGTTGTCCAATCTCTTCTTAAAAAAAACTTCCAGTGTTGGAGAATTCACAACTTCTGGTGGCAAGTTGTTCCACTGATCAATTCTTCTAACTGTTAGGAAATGTATCCGTTCCAGGTCCCCTAGGCTTCTTTTCATTAAGCTAGACATACCCAGTTCCCACAACTGTTCTTCATCCGGTCCCCGAGTCATCTTTGTTGCTCTTCTCTGTGCTCTTTCTAGAGTCTCCACATCTTTTTTACATCGTGGCGACCAAAACTGAACGCAGGATTCCAAGTGTGGCCTTTCCAAGGCCTTATAAAGTGGTATTAACACTTCAGGTGATCTTGATTGTTGATGCAGCCAAGAACTGTGTTGGCTTTTTTGGCAGCTGCTGCACACGGCTGGCTCCTATCTAAATGGTTGTCCACCAGGACTCCAAGATCCCTCTTGCATATAGTTACTACTATTGAGCAAGGTACCTGTGCATTTTGGTTTTTCTTGCCTAAATGCAGAACCTTCCTTTTTTTTTTTCACCACAGAACTTAATTTTGTTTGATAGGGCCCCGTGTTCAAATATAACACATCTTGCAACTTCTCACCTGCTGGGAAGGTTGGTTTTACAGGATTTCACCACCACTTTGCACTCATTCACCTTGAAAGTCACATGGCCATCGGGAGATTTTGAAATCGTGCCACCCGCCTTGAGTATAGCAACCACGGTGATCTGCATATTTCCACCAATAAAGCTGGGGGGTAAAAAGAAAAAGGATTATATTGGGACCTACTTGCTTACCTACTTACCTACTTCCTTCCTCCCTCCCTTCCTCTCTTCTTTCCTTTCTTCCTTCCTTCTTTCCTTCCACCATCCACCTTCCTTCCTTTCTTCCTTCCTCCCTCCCTCCCTCCCTTTCACTATTGCTATTCCTTCCTTCCCTTTTTCCTCCCTCCCTCCATTTCTTCCTCCCTTCCTCCCTTCCTTCCTTCTACCATCCATCTTCCTTCCTCCCTCCCTCCCTCCCTCCCATCCTTCCATTCTTGTTATTCCTTCCTTCCCTTTTTCCTCCCTCCCTCCATTTCTTCCTCCCTTCCTCCCTCCCTCCCTTCCACTCTTGCTATTCCTTCCTTCCCTTTTTCCTCCCTCCCTCCATTTTTTCCTTCCTTCCTTCCTTCCACCATCCATCTTCCTTCCTTTCTTCTTTTCCTCCTTCCTCCCTCCATTTCTTCCTTTCTTCCTCCCTCCCTCCTTCCCTCCCTCCCTTCCTTCCACCATCCACCTTCCTTCCTTTTTTCCTCCCTCCTTTCCCCCTCCCTTCTTTCCTTCCTTCCTTCCTTCCACCATCCACCTACCTTCCTCCCTCCCTTCTTTCTTTCCCTCCTTCTTTCCTTCCTTCCTTCCACCATCCATCTTCTTTCCTTCCACCATCCCTCTTCCTTTCTTCCTCCCCACCATCCATTTTCCTTCCTTCCTCCCTCCCATTCTTCCTCCCTTCCTTCCACCATCCATCTTCCTTCCTTCCTCCTTCCTTCCTCCCTCCCTCCCTCCCTCCCTTCCTTTCCTTCCCTTCCCTTCCCTTCCCTTCCCTTCCCTTCCTTCCTTTCGTTTTCTTCCTTCCTTCCTTCCACCATCCATCTTCCTTCCTTCCTTTCCTTCCTTCCTTCCACCATCCATCTTCCTTCCTTCCTTCCTCCCTCCCTCCCTCCCTCCCTTTCTTTCCTTTCCTTTCCTTTCCTTTCCTTCCCTTCCCTTCCCTTCCCTTCCTTCCTTTCGTTTTCTTCCTTCCTTCCTTCCACCATCCATCTTCCTTCCTTCCTTTCCTTCCTTCCTTCCACCATCCATCTTCCTTCCTTCCTTCCTCCCTCCCTCCCTCCCTTTCTTTCCTTTCCTTTCCTTTCCTTTCCTTTCCTTTCCTTCCCTTCCCTTCCCTTCCCTTCCCTTCCTTCCTTTCGTTTTCTTCCTTCCTTCCTTCCACCATCCATCTTCCTTCCTTCCTTTCCTTCCTTCCTTCCACCATCCATCTTCCTTCCTTCCTCCTTCCTTCCTCCCTCCCTCCCTCCCTCCCTTCCTTTCCTTTCCTTTCCTTTCCTTTCCTTCCCTTCCCTTCCCTTCCCTTCCCTTCCTTCCTTTCGTTTTCTTCCTTCCTTCCTTCCACCATCCATCTTCCTTCCTTCCTTTCCTTCCTTCCTTCCACCATCCATCTTCCTTCCTTCCTTCCTCCCTCCCTCCCTCCCTTTCTTTCCTTTCCTTTCCTTTCCTTTCCTTCCCTTCCCTTCCCTTCCCTTCCTTCCTTTCGTTTTCTTCCTTCCTTCCTTCCACCATCCATCTTCCTTCCTTCCTTCCCTTCCTTCCTTCCACCATCCATCTTCCTTCCTTCCTCCTTCCTCCCTCCCTCCCTCCCTCCCTCCCTTCCTTTCCTTTCCTTTCCTTTCCTTTCCTTCCCTTCCCTTCCCTTCCCTTCCCTTCCCTTCCCTTCCCTTCCCTTCCTTCCTTTCGTTTTCTTCCTTCCTTCCTTCCACCATCCATCTTCCTTCCTTCCTTTCCTTCCTTCCTTCCACCATCCATCTTCCTTCCTTCCTCCTTCCTTCCTCCCTCCCTCCCTCCCTCCCTTCCTTTCCTTTCCTTTCCTTTCCTTCCCTTCCCTTCCCTTCCCTTCCCTTCCCTTCCTTCCTTTCGTTTTCTTCCTTCCTTCCTTCCACCATCCATCTTCCTTCCCTCCTTTCCTTCCTTCCTTCCACCATCCATCCATCCTTCCTTCCTTCCTTCCTTCTTTCTTTCCTTCCTTCCTTCCTTTCCTTTCCTTTCCTTCCTTCTTTCCACCATCCATTTTCCTCCTTCTAGAAGGAAGTTGACTGAATAAATAAAAAAAAAAAATCCCAACACCATTATAGACTGCCTCCACTTTAGAACATAGAATAACGGAGTCGGAAGGGACCGCAGAGGTCTTCTAGTCCAGCCCTCTGCTCAAGCAGGAGACCCTACACCGTTGGAGACAAATGGTCATCCAGTCTCTTTTTGAAAGCCTCCAGGGGTGACGCACCCACAGCCTCTGGAGGGAAGCTATTCCATTGATTGACTGCAACCCAAAGAAGACCCGCTCACTGAATACGAGGAGGGGGTCATGACACGGTGCTAATACAAAGAAGAAATCGCTCGGAAGAAAAGAGGCTTTTTAAAACACATCAGAAATGCTCGCTTCTCCGGATCTTAGTGTCTTCCGCCGTGCCCTTAAAACCCACTTTTTCCAGCAAGCCAGGCTGGCTTAAGAAGAAATTTTAAATGTTTTAATTGGTTTGTATTTTAATTTTGGGCCAAATTTATATATATATTAATTGTTTTTTAATATTTGTATTTTATGTTTTTTAATTCTGGCTGTACACCGCCCTGAGTCCTCAGGGAGAAGGGCGGTATATAAATTTAAAAATAAATAAATAAAATAAATAAATAAAGCCAGGAAACCCCCGTGATTTGAGCAAGCAAATAGGAATCATTTGTAATACATTCTGCAAAATCAGTCAATCAGAATAGAGCTGGAAGGGACCTTGGAGGTCTTCTAGTCCAAGCAGGAAACCCTGGACCAGAGATCTTCAAACTTGTCAGCTTTAAGACTTGTGGACTTCAACTCCTAAAATTCTCCAGGCAGCTATGGTTGAAGTCCACAAGTCTTAAAGCTGATCAGATTGAAGACCTCTGCCCTAGATCTCTTGACCCCTTCCTCTCTGCGGCAGCCCCTCAAATATCGGAGGAGTGTTTGTTTTTATTGGGTATAGTTAAGGGTTTTTCAGTAGGTGAAACAAAATTGATATTGTATATGGTGACAGCAGCCAGGTTATTGATTGGTCAATATTGGAAAAGGGATGTTTTGCCTACTGTTGAAGAATGGACTTTGAAGGTGGCCAGTTTTGCAGAAATGGCGAAGATATCAGCAAACTTAAAAGACCGGACTCAAGAGACTTATGCATGGGAGTGGAAGAAATGGATAGATTATGTGCAGAAGAAATATCAAACTAGGAAGTACCAGATAGCTTTTAGCTGAATGTTGTGTAGAGATGTATAGTATATAGGGAGCAATATAGCTTATTGTTATGTAGAAATGTATGGTGCACAGGGGGGAGAATAGAGGGGTGGTAAAGCATGTTATAATACAATGTGGACGGATTTCACCTTGGGGAAGTCATGGGAGGAGGGGAGGGTTGGGGGGGTTAGGGAGGGATGGGGGGGAAATGGGGGAAAATTGGCATTTGTAAAACTTTTTCAATAAAAAAAAATATCGGAAGAGTGCTATCCTGTTTCCCCTAGTCCTTCCCTTCACTAGACTAGACTTTCCCCCATGGCTCTTCTAGATCCATGACCAAAGTGGTCTCTCACTCACCTTTTCCCAGCAACTGTGATGTTTATAGTCACGTTTATGCACATTTTGTCATCCGGCTTTAAGTCCATGGCAGTACTGGGTATACGAAGATCGGCAATTCTCAACCTGCGAGAGTAAGAAGAGAGCGTGAAAAATAGCAGATGAAAGAATGTTTTGCTGATGAGGAGCCCTGGATGAAGGCTTTGGCGAATCATCTTCAATGAATGTACAGTTGCGTACGAGTTCTCAGGGGACTCACAGACCCAAAGAAAGACCTATCTTTGGGTTCTGGGAACTGAATTCCAATCATGCTCCCATCACTACCTTTCTAATCAAAAGATGCTCAGGAGAATGAGAGCTCTCTTGTTGTCCTTCGAGGTGGCCAACTAACCAACTTCCTTTGTGGGTAGACTGTCATCTATGGAATACAGAATATCAGAGTCGGAAGGGGTGAAATGTAAAATTTGTTACTACCGGTTCAGTGGGTGTGGCTTGGGGGGGGGGGTTATGTGACTGGGTGGGTGTGGCCAACTTTTTCTTTTTTTTTTTTTCTTTTAAAACCATTTTTTCCACAACCTCTTCCGCCAAAGAGGTTGTAGAAAAAATGCTTTTAGAAATAATTTTAAAAAGCCTCTGATGATTGCGCAGCTCAGCTGGGCATGGCGGGGGGGCAGGGATGTTTGTTACCAGTTCTCCGATCCACCTGCCGCCATCGCTACCGGATCAGGCAATCCGGTCCGAACGGGGAGCATTTCACCCCTGCTTTAGATGTGATGGAGAACCTGTCAGTCCAAGCCCTGCACGGTTCTTGGGGCCGCCATTCGTGTGGGGATCGCCATTCCGTTGCTGCACGCTTTCGCCGATGACCCTTCCTCTGTGCCGGCTCTCCTGGGCCATCAGCCCAGAGGGATGCCTCTGACTTCGACGTCCCAGCCACATGCTAGATGATGTCAGAGTCATGCACTGAAGCAGTTTATCACCATCTATCACTTTAAGGAAAGACGGGGCAGCGCGGAAAAACTGAAGCGGCTTGTGATGGATTGGGGAGAGGAAGGATAATTGGGTGATTGCACTGGGGTGGAGCTGTATGCTGTTTCAAGGATGATGGGGAGCATGGGGAGCATACAAAAATTCCTTTCTGTAAACACTTTAAGGTGGTCAGTTAGTACCGATATCAGGGTAAACAAACTTGGTTATTGCTTTTGCGCGCTGAGGTTTATTTTTCCAGTCTTTACGGAACCTGACAGAACCTATGTCACGCGTGCCGGAAGTGGTACACAGAGTCATCTCTCCGGGCATGCCAGCCGTTGCCTGTTGCTCTTCCGGGTTCCAGCTGGTCTTCGCACAAGCTGGAGCACCGGAAACTAGAAGGGCAACTCGCCAGCGCGCATGTGCGCACTGGCCAGCTTGTGTTCATCCGGGCATGTACATTAGAATGGTACATTCAGATGGCCAGCACACATGAGTGCGTCAGGGAGCTGCTCTTCCTGTTTCTGGTGTGTGCACGCACGCTCCCATTTTGGTACTCGGTGCCGAAAAGATTCTCCACCACTACCCTTGACCTTTCCTTACCCTAGACAAATGGCTGTCTAGTCTTTTCTTAAAAACCTCCAGGGATGGAGCATTCTGGACAAATGAGCCGAGGTGGCGCAGTGGTTAGAGTGCAGTACTGCCGCTACTTCAGCTTGAATGAATGAATGCCGTGCTTAATAAATAGGAGTTTTCCTTCAAAGACTTTGTTTGAAATGCAATTTATTTGAGACGACCTCGAAACCTGACAGAAAGATCCTGTTCTTCATGATTTTTGCTGAGCTAGACTGGCGTTCTGACTAGGAGCTAAAGTCTGGCCCTCTCTGCACATCTGTTGGGTCTTCAAGTGTTGGCTGGAAATTTGGGGGTTCGCACCCCAAGATCGGTCGAAGCCTGGTGGGGTCAAAAGCCAGACTCCTCCTTGGCTACCCCAGAGGACAGAAATCAACTCACCCTTTGATGCCTTTGATCATCTTGCTATTGTCCCCGTTTTTCATGGCTTTCTCGACCATTTCCTGCAAAATGTTCCCTTTGATCAAGGTGACCTGGACCACTAGAAGCAGAGACAGAGGAATGGATGCTTAACCCGAGTCACGCATTCTCACAGCACAATAGGGCATGGCACAGCAGTTGTGGGCAGTTCCTTTTACCCCAGTGGCCATGCCATCCAAAGTGCTCCTGTCTGTCACAGACATCTGGGTCAGTAAAACAGAAAGAACCAATGCCCAACCTAAGCCACCAGGAGGCTCAGCCCAGCACGAGAGGGAGGGCAGCCCATCTCCCCATGGTGGAAAAAAGGGAGGGAGGAAGGGAGGGAGGGAGGGAGGGAGAGAGAGAGAGAGAGAGAGAGAAAGAAAGAAAGAAAGAAAGAAAGAAAGAAAGAAAGAAAGAAAGAAAGAAAGAAAGAAAGAAAGAAAGAAAGAAAGAAAGAAAGAAAATGAGGGAGGGAGGATGGGAGGGAGGGAGGGAGGCGAAATACAGAAAAAAAAGAAAGAAAGAGGGAGGGAGGGAGGGAGGGAGGAAGAAGGAAAGAGAAACTCAGAGAAAAAAGAAAGAAAGAAGGAAAGAAAGAAAGAAAGAAAGAAAGAAAGAAAGAAAGAAAGAAAGAAAGAAAGAAAGAAAGAAAGAAAGAAAGAAAGAAAGAAAGAAAGAAAGCAAAAAAAAGATGAGGGAGGGAGGGAGGAGATGGATGAATAGAAGGGATGAAAGAAAGGAGAGAGAAAGACTGAAAGGAAAGGAAGGAAGGAGGGAGGGAGGGAAAAGAGACAGAAAGTTGGAGAGAAGAGAAACAGAGAAACAGAGAAAGAAAGAAAGAAAGAAAGAAAGAAAGAAAGAAAGAAAGAAAGAAAGAAAGAAAGAAAGAAAGAAAGAAAGAAAAGGAGGGAGGGAGGGAGGGAGGGAGGGAGGGAGGGAAGGAAGGAAGGAAGGAAGGAAGGAAGGAAGGAAGGAAGGAAGGAAGGAAGGAAGGAAGATCTCTGCAGAAAATGACAACATGGGACACTTTGTATTTGTGCTGCAACCCAACTGGAATTGATGCCTAGAAGGTTTTGGAGAGAATATTTTCAACGTTGTGAGACAACTATTAGGAGAAAATCTGGTGATAGATAGAAAGTTCTCCACATTTCTAGGCTTCAGGGTCTTTCTCTGTTCTGTGAAAGAAGGGACTGAAAACCCATTTATCACATTCCAAAATCAATACTTACTTACTTACTTTCTTTCTTTCTTTCTTTCTTCCTTCCTTCCTTCCTTCCTTCCTTCCTTTCTTCCGTCTTTCCTTCCCTCCTCCTCCCCCCTTCCTCCCTCCCTCCCTCATTTTTTGCTTTCTTTCTTTTTTCTTTCTTTCTTTTCTTTCACTCTTTCTCTCTCCCTTCCTTCCTTCATCCCTTCTATTCATCCATCCCCTTCCTTCATCTGTCCCTCCCTTTCTTTCTCTTTTCTTTCTTCTTTCTTTCTTTCCTACCCACCCTTCCTTCCGTCCTCCCTCCCTCCCTCCCTCCCATCTCTTTCTTTTTTCTCTTTTCTTTCTTTGGTCTCACTCTTTCTCTCTCTCCCTTCCTTCTTCCTTTCTATTCATCCATCTCCTCCCTCCATTCATCTCCCTTCCTTCCTTCCTCCCTCTCTCTCTCATTTTCTTTCTTTCTTTTTCTTTCTTTCATTCTTTTTCTTTCTTTCTTTTCTTGCACTCTTTCACTCTCCATCCCTTCTATTCATCCATCTCTTTCCTTCCTCCCTCCCTCCCTCCCTCCCTTCTTTTCTTTTTTCTTTTTCTTTCTTTTTTTTTTCCTTTCCTTTCCTATCCTTCCTTCCTTCCCTCCTCCCTTCCCAACTCCACACAAGCATCTTCGAAAGTTTCCCCGGTGTTCTTAGAACAATCTCAGCTAGCAGGAAATATGCCATTTTACTTACTACGCATTATTGCATCCGGCTGGAATTTCACGTTGGCTATGCAGGAGCCCTCCGATACCGAAGGGACCATCGCAATACAGAAGAAGACCAGCACCCCAACCCAAGGCCTCTTGAGGGCTAGATCCATGGTGACTGACAGAAAGTCAGAAACGATTCCTTGGCTGTAAAAATGTGGAATGAGAACCTCAATCTTTAGATTCAGGAAATAAAGGAGAGGCCTGATTTTGCCCTATTCTGATCATTTCCCCTCATGGCAAATCCTCAGGAAAGGCTGAAAATGGCGGACACTGGGCTGCGGTTAAATCACAGAAACAGTAGCCAGGGAGGACATGGATTTCCCTTATGGCCCATGATTCAGAATCACAATGTTGGAAGGGACCTTGGAGGTCTTCTAGTCCAGCCCCCTGCTCAGGCAGGAAACCCTGTATTGTTTCAGACAAGTGGCTGCCCAGTCTCTTCTTAACAACCTGGAGCACCCACAGCTTCTGGTGGCAAGTCCTTCCACTAATTAATTGTCCCCGATGTCAGAAAATTCCTCCTTAGTTCTAAGTTGGTTCTCTTGGTTAACAGAATAACAGAGTTGGAAGGGACCTTGGAGGTCTTCTAGTCCAACTCCCTTCTCAGGCAGGAGACCCTATACCAGGTTGGGATTCTACCAGTTCAGACCGGTAATCTCCTTGATGAGTTTCCACCCGTTGCTTCTTGTCCTGCCCTCAGGTGCTTTGGGAGAATAGCTTGACTCCCTCTTCTTTGGGGCAACTCCTGAGATATTGGAACACTGCTATCATGTCATCCTTAGTCCTTCTCTAAAAGGCGGACAGAGTCAAAGATTTGGTGGGCACCTCAACTCAAGGGACAGAGCCCAGAAGAATCTGATGGCCGACCAGTCTCTGTAGGAAAGGCTACTGAAGGTCTCCAGACATTCCAAAGGAGTAAAAGAGGTTTTGATATGACAACCAAGTGCACCTCACACCCCTTCTCTCTAGATGCAAACATCTGGAGGAAACCAAGGGAAGGGGAGCCATTTAGCCTCAAACTAAAGCTGTCCTGAAATAAATAATCAACTTACTTCCTGCTTTTGGGGGGAGCGAGAAGGAAGAGCCCTGATTTCATTCTATTCTAATCATTTCCTGTTATGGCAGAGTCTCAAAAGCTCAAAATGGCTGACACTGAGTTGTTGTAGCCCTGGAGAACATGAATTCCCCTTGTACCACCCAGTCTCTGACCTTCTGATCCTCTGCCGATATTGACCATCTCACCTTCTAGAACAGTGTTTCTCAACCTTGGAAGCTTGAAGATGGGTGGACTTCAACTCCCAGAATCCCCCAGCCAGCGCTGCTGGCTGGGGGATTCTGGGAGTTGAAGTCCACCCATCTTCAAGCTTCCAAGGTTGAGAAACACTGTTCTAGAAGAAGGACAAAGACCTTTTCTCAATGTAGAGAAAAGCAAAGTCCTACACTTAGGCAAGAAAAACCAAAAATACACATATAAACTGGGTGAAACCAGGCTTAATAGCAGTGACTGTGAGGGGGCCCATGGAGTCTTAGTAGACAACCAGCTAAATAGGAGCCAGCCGTGTGTGGCGGCAGCCAAAAAAGCCAACGCAATCCTAAACTGCATTAACAGAGGGATTCAATCAAGATCAAGAGAGGTACTAATACCACTTTATAAGGCCTTGGTAAGGCCACACTTGAAGTACTGCACCCAGTTTTGGTCGCCACAATGTAAAAAAGATGCTGAGACTCTGGAAAGAGTGCAGAGAAGAGCAACAAAGAGGATTAGGGGACTGGAGGCTAAAACATACAAAGAACGGTTGCAGGAACTGGGCCTGGCTAGTCTAGGGAAGAGAAGGACCAGGGGAGACAGGAGAGCATCTTCCAATATTGGAGGGGCTGCCCCAGAGAGGAGGAAGGGGGTCAAGCTATTTTCCAAAGCACCTGAAGGCCAGAGAAGGAACAATGGATGGAAACTGACCAAGGAGAGATTCAACGTGGAAATAAGGAGGAATTTTCTGTGGAACAGAAATTGCCTTTGGAAGTTGTGGGAGCTTCATCTCTAGGCTTTCAAGAAGGGACTGGACTGCCATCTGTCAGAAATGGCGTAGGATCTCCTGCTTGGCTGCTTGGGGGGCAGGTTGGACTAGATGACCTACAAAGTTCCTTCCAGTTCTGTTAATCTGTTAACCTGACGGGCACCCCAACTCAAGGTACAGAACCCTTATCTGATGACTGTCCATAGGAAAGGCAACTAGAGGAAACTGACTGAACAATTTTTAAAAGAGTGGGAACCTCAATTTACAACTCTGCAGAAGAAGACATGGGTGGCCCCCTCTAAGCCTGCTGGAAGACGTCATAGTTGCACCCCAAACTCTGGAGCTACAGATGCAGAAATGGCTGGATGGGTCACAACAACTCAACTCCAATCTTATGTATCCATCAACTTTCTCAGAAGGGGCCTCTTCCACCATCTGGGGTACCTTTGGGCCATCACACAGTTGACTTACATGTCTGGATGGATGGATGGATGGATAGATGGATGGATGGATCGATGGATGGAGCTTCCTCGGGGTGCTCAGATCTTTCCTCACTAAACTTCTCTTGGGCTGCCAGTTATATAGTTGTCCGTGAATGAAAGAACCAATTCAGGGCTTTGATAACCACGGAGATGTGATACAAACTCAGAAGGAGATCTTCCAAGATAAATATTTTTCACGAACATCTTGAAACTTAGAGGCATTCTTCAGTGCCAGGCTCATGTGACTCTTCCAGGTGATCTGTTAAACCAATGGCCTGGAACAGGTCATCTGTCCACCAGGAGCCAGAATAAGAAAGAAAAGGAGGAGAACATGCTACACCATAACATGGTTTATAGAATAGACTAGAATAGAATTCTTTATTGGCCAAGTGTGATTGGACACACAAGGAATCTAGTTATTATCTAGTTTCGGCTTAGTTGTGTTGTGTCAGCAGATCCCCCAAGGAATCTAATCTCTTCTTAAATAGTAATGGAGCACCCCCAACTTCTGGAGGCAAGCTTTCCACTGATGAATTGTTCTAACTTTCAGGAAATTCCACCTTAGTTGTAGGCTGAATCCCTCCCTGATATGTTTCGACCTGTTACTTCTTATCCTGCCCTCAAATACTTTGGAAAATAGGTTGACCCTCTCCTCTTTGTGGCAGCCCCTCAAATATTGAAACACTGCATATCATTCATAATATGGAGAACCTACAACTTCTGAAGGCAAGTCCTTCAACTGGTTAACTGTTCTCATCCATTAGCTTCCACCCGTTGCTTCTTCTCCCGCCTTCTGATGCTTTGGAGAATAGGTTGACCCCTCTCTTCTTTGGGGCAGCCCCCTCAAATATTGGAACACTGCATATCATTCTTAATATATTTTTATCCTTTCTAGATGCCTAATCATCTTCGTAGTGGCCATGCTGTGTTTTATACAGAATATAGAACAACAGAGATGGAAGGGACCTTGGAGGTCTTCTAGTCCAACTCCCTGTTGGAGCAAGAAGAGATTCTACATCGCTCTGGACAAAAGGCTGCCCAGTCTCTTCTTAAAAACCTCCAGTGACCCTATTTTTTATTTTTTTTTTTGGCTCTTATCAAACTATCACCTCACTCAGAATTCAAAAATATTTGTCTAGGATGTTCTCCAGGGCCTTTTTTTTATTATTTCATTATCAGGAGCATATTCTGTTCTGATGCAAACAGGGGACATGGTGTTTCAAACACCTTTTGAGCGTATTTAGATGAAAGGAGCTGGCTTTGACACCGGGACTTAATATTTTACTGAACTCTTCAGGCCCCAAACCAGCATAATTAGAGGCCCCTGAAAAAACAATCTAAATCACATTGTGTTTCTGAATGGTTAAACTAAATAGCATTTAGATGCGCTCCGAAATCTCACAATGGAATCCAAAAGGACTCCTGCTGATTTTATCACTGGGTCCGCCTGGTTGTGAAAGGTATATAAAGTTGTTGGTGAACAATACTTTCTCTAGATTGAGAGAAATTTCCACCCTTACGACCAGCAGGGAAAGAAGGTAAGGAAAAGGGGAAGTGGGGTGCGAGGAGGAGCCGACCCAGAACGAAGTAGGGAGAATTATAATTTTATAATTATAATTCACAACTCCCGAATGTCTCCAGTTTACTCCTCTGCAAAAATTTGAGGTAGCAAAGAGCAATGGAATTGGGTTTTCTGCACAGGCAGGAAACCAGCGGTCTTTGAAACAAAAAAAGAACCTAATCACAGAATTGGAAGGGACCTTGGAGGTCTTCTAGTCCAACCCCCTGCTCAGATCTCTAGAAATTGTGAGTGCTCCCACACTGGAGATTTTTAAGAAGAGATTGGACAGAACGATGTAAGTAGCCCTCCATTTATGAGCCCAATGGAAGCCAACACTTCTGTTGCTAAGTGAGACATCTGTTAAGTGAATTTTGAACCCTTTTGTGAATCACTGCAGTTGTTAAGTTAGATTCATGACTGTTAAACGAATCTGCCTTCTCCATTCATTTTGCTGGTCAGAAGGTCGCAAAAGAGGGATGTGACCCCCAGGACAGTGCAACCGTCATAAATATGAGTCAAATAGGGCCAAGAGTCTGAATTTTGATCACGTGACCACAGGGGATGCCGCCACGGTCATAAGTGTGAAAAAGTCACTTTTTTCAGTGTCGTCGTAACTTTGAATGGTCATTAAACAAACTTTTGTAAGTCAAAGACTACCTGTATAAGGTCTTCTGCTCAACCAGGGCTTGGACTAGAAAACTTCTGAGGTCCCTTCCAACTCTTTTTTATAGATATAATTTTTTAAATTTTATTTTAGTACCAATAATCCATCTTCCATTAAACAGTGTGTCATCTGGGTACAAAGGAACTGGGTATGTCTAGTCTGATGAAAAGATGGACTGGGGTGACATGAGAGGAGTCTTCCAATATCTCAGGGGCTGCCCCAAAGAAGAGGGAGTCAAGCTATTCTCCAAAGCCCCTGAGGGCAGAACAAGAAGCAATGGGTGGAAACTCATCAAGGAGAGAAGCAACTTAGAACTAAGGAGGAATATCCTGTTAATGAGAACAATTAATCAGTGGAACCACTTGCCTCCAGAAGTTGTGAATGCTCCAACACTGGAAGCTTTTAAGAAGATGTTGGATAACCATTTGTCTGGAGTGGTGTAAGGTTTCCTGCCTGGGCAGGGGGTTGGACTAGAAGACCTCCAAGGTCCCTTCCAACTCTATTATTCTATTCTATTCTAAATGTTTGTGCAATAACAGTTAAAATTTGCAATCATATTCATTATTTAATCTATTCTTAGCTTAATACCAATACATTAAATATCTAATACTTTACATCCTCTTCTTAATTTGCTTCACTCAATTTATTAACCATTTTCTTTATTTTACTCATCTACTTTTATTTCTAACTTTTCTAGTTCTCGATAAAATGTTTCCCATATCGCATAATAACCAGTTTGTTCTTTCTCTTTAATTGCCAGTGTTAATCTATTCATTTCTGCACGTTCTAATATTATCCTTATCATATTCTCCTCTGTAGGGATCTCTTCACTTTTCCAGTTGTGTGCAAATACAATTCTAGCTGTGGTTATTACATGAATAATCAAACATACATTTTCTTTACTATAAGTTTCTGGTAAGATCCCCGACAGAAATATTTCCGGTTTCAAGTCAATATGCGGTTATATCATCTTTTCCAACCATGTGCATATTTTTATCTAATATGTTTTAGCTTCTACACATGTCCACCACATATGATAATATGAGCCTGGTGGCATTTTCAACATTTAGCTGATTTATCTTTAAACATCTTCGCCAATCTTGCCAGTTGCAAACGCCATCTGTAAAACATTTTATACAAATTCTCTTTATACGCAGTTGACATTGTTAGTTTGTAATTTCTATCCCATAATTGTCCCTTCCAACTCTATGATTCTGTTATTCTGTATAAAAATGATCAGGGGTCTGCAGCAGTGATGAAATTCAAATTTTTTTACTACCGGTTCTGTGGGCGTGGCATGGTGGGGGTGAGGTGGCTTGGTGGGCATGGCAGGGGAAGGATACTGCAAAATCCCCATTTCCTTCCTACTTCAGGGAAAGGATACTGAAAAATCTCCATTCCCTCCCCACTCCTGGGGGAAGGATACTGCAAAATCCCCATTCCCTCCCCACTCCTGGGGAAAGGATACTGCAAAATCCCCATTCCCTCCCCATTCCAGGGGAAGAATACTGCAAAATACCCATTTCTTCCCCTCTCCTGGGGGAAGGATACTGCAAAATCTCCATTCCCTTCCCACTTCTGGGGGAAGGATACTGCAAAATCCCCATTCCTTCCCCACTCCAGGGGAAGGATACTGCAAAATCTCTATTCCCACCCCATTCCAGGGGAAGAATACTGCAAAATACCCATTTCTTCCCCTCTCCTGGGGGAAGGATACTGCAAAATCTCCATTCCCTCCCTACTCCTTGGGGAAGGATATTGCAAAATCCCCATTCCCTCCTCACTCCAGGGGAAGGATACTGCAAAATCTCCATTCCCTCCACACTCCTGGGGGAAGGATTTTGCAAAATCCCCATTCCCTCCCCACTCCTGGGGGAAGGATACTGCAAAATCCCAAATTCCCTCCCCACTCCTAGGGGAAGGATATTGCAAAATCCCCATTCCCTCCTCACTCCAGGGGAAGGATACTGCAAAATCTCCATTCCCTCTCCACTCCTGAGGGAAGGATAATGCAAAATCCCCATTCCCTCCCCACTCTGGGGCCAGCCAGAGGTGGCATTTGCCAGTTCTCTGAACTCCTCAAAATTTCTGCTACTGGTTCGTCAGAACCTGTCAGAACCTGCTGGATCTCACCCCTTCTCTGCAGACTAAAACATATGAAGAACAATTGCAAGAACTGGGTATGTCTATCCCAAACGAAGAGACGGACTGGGGGTTGGGACTTGTTAGTCCTAGAGTATTGCAACCCCATCCAGAACTCGGGATGGAAGATCGCCTGATCCAGGTTTCACCTTGGCACCTCGACGTTCACACCTTCCACTTCTCCCCACAGATTCCCAGGTTGAAAAATGTGGGCCTTCCTGGTCTGGATCCTCTTCTGCAGCCTGATTGGGCCTCTGCAAGGCGTCGTACAAGAAAATTCCCCGGGAATGATAGGCGTCATCAGCAAAGCAGCCGCAAACAAATGTAAGAAGGACTCTTGGCTTGATTTGCAGCGTCCAAGGAGAAACCCCTCCTGGTGCTGCTTTCTGCTTTTTCCCTGTCCCCAAGATGCTTTTTTTTTTCCCAAGAGGCATCTGGACTTTCTGGTTTTTTCTATGAAGACATTTCGCTTCTTATCCAAGAAGCTTCTTCAGCTCTGACTGGATGGTGGGGAAGGGAAGGATTTCTACTCCTTGCAGACAGCAGGTCATTTGCATCAGTGGTGGGTTTCAAAAATTTTTACTACCGGTTCTGTGGGCGTGGCTTGGTGGGTGTGGCAGGGGAAGGATACTGTAAAATCTCCATTCCCATCCCACTCCAGGGGAAGGTTACTGCAAAATCCCCATTTCCTCCCGATCAGCTGGGACCTGGGAGGCAGAGAATAGATGGGGGCGGGGCCAGTCAGAATGTTTACTACCAGTTCTCTGAACTACTCAAAATTTCCACTACCGGTTCTCCAGAACTGGTCAGAACCTGCTGAAACCCACCTCTGATTTGCATCCTTTTAGAGGGTTGTTGAGGCCACTTGGAGGTTTATCTGTGTCCTCAGGCTCACCTGAGTGATACAAATGGGCGTAGAGCCTTCTTCAGATCTGCACACATCTCATTGCATTGTACTGTGTACCCCAAGGATAAAACACCCAGAAAACAAACTGAGCAATGTGGTATAGGCAGTGCAATGCAGTGAGCCATGTGCAGATCTGTACATTGGGGAAACAAAACAGCCACTTCACAAACGCATGGCGCAACATAGTAAAACAAACTCACCAGGACTAGATTCAGCAGTCCATCTGCATTTAAAAGGCAAAGGCCCCTCTTTTGGAGACAGCAAAGTCCATGTTTTGGACAGAAAGGGACGCTGGTTTGGAAGAGGGGTCAAAGAGGCCATCTTTGTCCAAATTGAACAGCCCTGTCTCGACAGAGGGGGAGGGAAACGACATCATCTATCCAATCTCCAACACGGTCCTTTCCGCAGTTCTAAGAAAGCTCCACACATTCACACCACTCAGGTGATCCTGAGGACACAGATGAACCTCCAAGTAGCCTCAATGTCCTTCTAAAAGGATGCAAATGACCAGCTGCCTGCAAGGAGTATAAATCCTTCCATTCCCCACCATCCAGTCAGAGCTGAAGAAGCTTCTTGGATGAGAAAGAAACGTCTTCAAAGAAAAACCAGAAAGTCCAGTTGCCTCTTGAAAAAAAGCATCTTTAGGACAACCACGACCTGGATGAATGAGAATCTCTATAGATATTTGGCTTTTCTTTGGTTCTCCCACTTACTCTGGTCGTTCTTGGGTTGGGGTTGGCTAATCAGCTACTATTGTCCCTATCTACTTTTATTTAATTATTAAATTTATATATTGCCCATCTCACCAGTAAGGTCGGAATAGTATAAGGACTCCTGCCTTGGATTAAAAGACCTCTGAGGTTCCTTCCATCTCTAGGATTCTATGTTCTAAGGCAGGAGTCTCCAAACCTGGCCACTTTAAGACTTGTGAACTTCAATTCCCAGAATTCCTTAGCCAGCATGGTCCACAAGTCTTAAAAAGTCGCCATGTTTGGAGACCCCTGTTCTAAGGCAACTCTAGGTGGGTGTCAAACTATAAAAAGATCAATTGGAAAAGAATTCAAATTTTAAACACTACAGTAGTGGCCAAAATTGTGGAAACCTTTTGGGAAAAGTGTATTTTTGAGGTTTGATGGCTAATAACACCACTTTTTTGGGGGGGGGGAGTTTCAAGATAATCCTATTCCACTGCTGGAATGACCTGGGAATAGCCCAGACCTTCACCCAATTGAAAATCTAGGGAGCCGACTAAAGAAACTTGTTAGTCAGAAGTGACCCAGCAATAAAACCTAGTTAATAGAAGCCATCCTTCAATCTTGGTTTCACATTACAACAGCTGCATAACTCAAAGACTTGGTTCACTCCATAGGAAGACGTTGTAAGGCCGTCATTCATGCTAAAGGTTACCCAACTAAGGATTAACTGACATGGGGATCATTTTTGTATATCTCGTTTTTTCTACCTGTTTCACTTTTCTTCTTTTTACTGTAACTGCTATTCTAATAGCAAATCCTTCATAAAAGTTGTTGCATGACATTCTTGATTAAATTATCTTTCCGTTGATATATAATTTTATGGTACTACTCCCCCAAAAAAAGTTAGTTTTAGAAAATACACTTCTCCCAAAAGATTTCCACAATTTTGGCCTCTACTGTATATAAAAACCTAGAACAGAGGAGATGGATGGCACGGGGATGAGATCTTCCCCCATCAGCCATCTCCAGTGCTGAGTGATCCTCTTAGGACCCCAACTTTTGATAGGTCAAAAGAGGAGGAAGTCAAACCAGTGGGACAAGTGGGGGCCACAGCGGAAAGGCTCTTCTCCTAGACCCCAGATTCCCCAAGATTCCCAAACCCCAGTCTGTGGATTGGTACCAGTCCAGGGCCCATGGGCATTGCAAGTGGGAGGCACATGCACGAAATGATCCTCTCTGCCCCCACCCCATCACTGCCGGCCTATGGAGACAGAAAGGTCTGGCTGTCAGACTTCGATGCTATCTCATAATAAATGAATTTCCAAACTGCCAATCTTTAAGGAAATCTTCTCTTTAATTGAGCGCAGCAACCGGATCATGACTCGATGTCTGACAGATGGACAAGACTGACCTTTTGCCCCCCCCAATCCCTCCCTTTCCGATCCCCAATTATCTGCTTCTCATTGGCTATCTTCCAAGTCACTCCACTGACTTCTTGTCTCGTCATTTCACAGGAATGTCTACCCCCTTCCTCATTTCCATGACGACCGGGCTTCAAAGGGATTTAGCAGGCAAAAGTTCAGGGCTTATCTCTCTCCTCTCTATGCCAGCAGTGAGACGCTGACACTGGCACTGCTGCCTTAGCTGACAGGGTCCCCCAGCAGTCCCCTTCTGCTGGAATGAGGGGGGTGGGCTAGTCCACATTGGGGTGACATGGCTCCTCAAGTTGACTTGGCAGAATAACAAGAAGACAAGGATGGGTGGGGAGAAAACACGGGTCTAGGGGCAATTGTGTTTGTTTGTTTGTTTGTTTGTTCATTTGTTTGTGTGATTGATTGATTGATTGATTGATTGATTCTTTTATCCAGCCTTTAATACTTTATTACTAGTAATTCCAGGTGATGAACGTATTTAACACTCCTTCCTCCTCCTGTTTTTTCCACAACAACCCTTTACTTTACTTTTATTTGATTTATATACCGCCCTACTCCCGAAGGACTCAGGGCGGTGAACAGCCAACAATAAAATACATACATACAAAATTTAAAAAGCAGAAATAAAATCAAATTAAATAGTTTGGCCCAGACAGATTAAAACCCCAATCAATTTAAAACAAATTTAAACTTTGAATATTAAAAAATTAAAAAAATATTAAAAAATGTTTAAAAAGAGAGAGAAAGTTAGGCCAGGCCCGCCTGGTGAAATAAAAAGATATTTAGAGTGCGGCGGAAGGTGCGCAGATCTGGGATCCTCCGTATCTCTGGAGGGAGCTTGTTCCAGATAGTAGGTGCCCCCACAGAGAAGGCTCTCCCCCTGGGGGCCGCCAGTCGACATTGTTTGGCCGACGGCACCCGGAGGAGCCCCTCTCTATGGGACCGTACCGGCCGGTGGGAGGCTATTGGTGGTAGTAGGCGGTCAACCCTGTGAGGTGGATGGGGCTGAGAGAAATTGACTGGCTCAAAGCCATCCATCCGCTAAGGTGGGACTAGAACTCACTGTCTCCTGGTGATTGGCTGAAGGTCACAAGCTGGCTTGCATAATTAAGGCAGGGATTGGAACTCACTAGCTCCTGGTAATTGGCTCAAAGTCACCCAATTGGCTTTCATGCCTAAGGTAGGCACTAGAACTCACCATCTCCTGGTGATTGACGCAAAGTCACCCATCCAGCTTTTGTATCTAAGATGGCACTAGAACTCACCATCTCCTAGTGACTGGCCCAAAGTCACCCAGCTGATTTATATGTGTAAGGCAGGGCTAGAACTTACTGTCTCCTGGTGAAAGTCACCTAGTCAGCTTTCATGCCGAAGTAAGACTAGAACTCACAGTCATCTGGTTTCTAGGCCAGCATCTTAACCACTGCACCAAACTTGCTCTTCTGTAGGCTCTGAAGAGGGACCGGAAGAACAATGAGAGGGCTATACCAAACTGCTAAGATCTGGAAATGGGACCTCCCAAGTCCATTTGGGAGAAATGAAAAGTCCCTTCAGGTGGCCAAGCTGGATTGATTTGGGAATATAAAGCTCATGTGAAAGTAACATTCATGGAATGTCTTACCAGAGATGGTGAGACTGAGCTGGGTCAGCTATCCATGAGCTATCAAAGGTATCCCTTGATTTGTGTAGAGGGTAGAGGAACATCTACATAGCTCCAGGCCCTTTGTTGGTAAGGAGGTGATGGGAGTACTGAAGCCACCTGAGAAAGGGGTAGATGAGAAGAAGCTGGGAGACGGTTTGTGGCCAGCTTCCACGTCTTCCTCAAGTGGGGTCTTCTCGTGAAGTTGACCTGAAGAGCACGATCCTATGGAAGCTCTAACAGATATTGAAGATCATGTGAGGATTTAAGGAAAAACACCAGACAGTCTGAGCATTACGCGGTTTTATGTCTGTTGGGTCTCAGCCAACAAGAAAAGACAACTCAAGGGAAGTACTAATACCACTCTAGAATAGGAGGGGGTCCACCTATTCTCCAATGTACCAGAAGGCAAGATAAGAAAAAATGGATGCAAACTAACCAAGGAGAGAATCAACCTAGAACTAAGGAGGAATTTCCTATGAGATAGAACAATTAATTTGTGGAATGGCTTGCTTTCAGAAGTTGTAGGTGCTAGAAGACCTCTAAGGTCCCTTCTCTGTTCTCTGCTGTCATGTCACTCCTAGTCCTTCTGTTCATTAGACTACAAGATAAAAGGTAAAGATTCCCCTCGCACATATGTGCTAGTCGTTCTCAATTCTAGGGGGCAGTGCTCATCTCCGTTTCAAAGCCCAAGAGCCAGCGCTGTCCAAAAACGTCTCCGTGGTCATGGGGCCGGCATGACTCAATGCCAAAGGCGCACGGAAGGCTGTTCCCTTCCCACCAAAGGTGGTCCCTATTTTTCTACTTGCATTTTTTACCTGCTTTCGAACTGCTAGGTTGGCAGAAGCTGGGACAAGGAACGGGAGCTCACCCCATTACGCAGCGCTAGGGATTCGAACCGCTGAACTGCCGACCTTTCGATCGACAAACTCAGCGTCTTAGCCACTGAGTCACCGCGTCCCTCTGACATTAGACTAAACATACCCAATTCCTGCAACCGTTCTTCATATACAGATTACAGATTAACAGGGTTGGAAGGGACCTTGTAGGTCATCTAGTCCAACCTCCCACCCAAGCAGGAGACCTACACCATTTCTGACCAATGACAGTCCAGTCTCTTCTTGAAAGCCTCCAGGGATGAAGTTCTCACAACTTCCGAAGGCAACTTCTGGTCCATGGATTGATTGTTCTCACTGTCAGAAAATTTCTCCTTATTTCTAGGTTGAATCTCTCCTTGGTCAGTTTCCATCCATTATTCCTTGTCTGGCCTTCAGGTGCTTTGGAAAATAGCCTGACCCACTCCTCTCTATGGAAGCCCCTCAGATATTGGAAGATGCTCTCCTGTCTCCCCTGGTCCTTCTCTTCACTAGACTAACCAGTTCCTGCAACCGTTCTTCGTATGTTTTAGCCTCCAGTCCCCTCATCATCCTGGTTGCTCTTCTCTGCACTCTTTCTACTTTTTACTTCTATATCCTTTAGCCTTCAGAACCCTGATCTTTTTCATTGCAACGAACCTTTGCTTACTAGGAAAAATTATGAACCTTCAGAGAACCTCAGAAATCCATCATGGAAAGTCCCATGCATGAAGCAACATGGCCCTTTTGATATTTGTGGGCAGAGTCAGGATTTCTCAATGCCCCTGCAGCACCACTTCACGGACAACCAGTTCTTGGGTGACCTTTTCTCCAAAGTTCACTGCTGAAGGTCACTCATCCCTCCATGGCCATCCCAGGAGCCTCGTGTCCCTAAAACAAAAGGCACACCTTGGCCCATTCCCAAGAATATGTCCCCTTCTTACACGTTGGACTTCTGCCAGAAGCAACTGCTTCATGGAAAAGAAAAGAAACAACGTCATCAGCATAAACAATATTTACAACTCACCCTTTGATTCTTTTTTACCTCTTGATGAAAGATAAGGCTTCCACAGTTCTATTATTTTCCAAAAAAGAAAAACTTAATAGAATAACAGAGTTGTTATTCTTCTATGTCTTCTAGTCCAACCCCCTGCTTAGGCAGGAAACCCTACAACCACTTCAGGCAAATGGTTGTCCAATCTTTTCTTAAAAACTTCCAGTGTTGGAGCATTCACAACGTCTGGTGGCAAGCAGTTCCACTGGTTAATTGTTTTTACTGTCAGGAAATTTCTCCTTAGTTCTAGGTTGCTTCTCTTTGATTAGTTTCCATCCATTGTTTCTTATTCTTCATTCCGGTGCTTTGGAGAATAGCTTGACTCCCTCTTCTTTGGGGCAGCCCCTGAGATATTGGAAGACTGCTATCCTGTCCACCCCTAGTCCTCCTTTTCATTAAATTAGACATACCCAGTTCCTGCAATCGTTCTTTGTATGTTTTAGCCTCCAGTCCCCTATTCATCTATGTTGCTCTTCTCTGCACTCTTTCTAGAGTCTTAATGACAACTGAGAACCCATAAAACCTTTAAATCTTTATATTTAAAACAGCAGGCTTCTGAAAACTCTATGGACACAGGTCAACAATGCCATTCAGATGAAGGTGTTTCTGATAAAGGAGAATACTTGTAGCTCAGAATTGAAATGGGAGGTCCTTGGTGTTCCCTGAGCTTGGCTGTTTTCTTGCAGATGTTTCACGACTCAACTAGGTAGCATCATCAGTGCTAGAAGGGAGTGGGGTTTGCAGAGAGGAGGAGGAGGAGGAGGAGGAGGAGGAGGAGGAGGAGGAGGAGGAGGAGGAGGAGGAGAAGGAGAAGGAGAAGGAGGAGGACTGTGGGGACTTTGGAGGTCTCTGAGTTGGGTTGTTTTCTTGCATGGGGTTAGGTGGGTGCCACCATGAGGTGGAAGAAAATATACAAAACTGCTCCAAACGAAAATGTAGTTAAGACGTTCACCACCAAAACAGAGGAGGAAAATGATCGTGGAATCAGCTCCCTCCTGACCAGTTGGTTGCCAAGCTAAATCCAGATCTGATCCAGCTGACCCTCGAGCAGCTTCTTCCTTGGGGCTGATCCTCTGCCAAAAAAACTAAGAAGCTGAATTACAAGCATCGCAGATGGCACCATATCTCAATCTCAGACATTTTAAGAAGTGTGGACCTCAACTCCCAGAATTCTCCAGCCAGAATTCTGTTGAATTCTGGGCGCTGAACTCCACACATCTTAGTTTCCAAGCTTGAAAAAATGTCGATATACAGTATTAGCCTCTCTTCCTCTGCCTCCCTTTCAGATGTCACCAACGTCTTTCTTCAGAATTCGCTGATACAGAGTCACCTCCAGCTCATTCAGTTCCCAGAAGTCCCTCACAAAGGACATCTTGAACATTGGATCAAGGAGTAAGTAAACCAGAGATGGCAACCTCATGTTTGCACTTTTCTTATTGGTCAGTTGTATCTGTTGTGAAACTAAAATTATACAAAATTGTTGTCTCCCAAGGAAGGGAAGGGAAGGGAAGGGAAGGGAAGGGAAGGGAAGGGAAGGGAAGGGAAGGGAAGGGAAGGGAGGAAGGAAGGAAGGAAGGAAGGAAGGAAGGAAGGAAGGAAGGAAGGAAGGAAGGAAGGAAGATCCATGAAGGATGGATCCACAAAGGATGGATGAATGAAAGGATGGATGGATGGAAAATGGATGGATGGATGATGCAGATGTGGGATGATGGATGGATAGATTGGATGGATGATGGATGGATGGAAGATGAGGGAGGGAGGGAGGATGATGGATGGATGGATAGAGGATGATGGATGGATGGATGGATGGATAGATGGAAGATGATGGACAGATCAATGGATAGATGGATAAATTAATAGAGGGATGGATGGATGGGGGATGATGGATGGATGAATGGATTAATAGATGGATGGATGATGGATGGATGGATGGATAATAGAGATGCAGGATAATAGATGGATGGAGGATGATGGAGGGAAGGAGGAGGATGGATGGATGGATGGATGGATGGATTAATGGATGGAGGATGGAGGATGGATGGATGGATGGATGGATGGATGGATGGATGGATGGAAATCAAAACCTCTTCCTCCAAATTCTACTACTAAAAAGGACATTTCATGGCCCAATTCCACAAAGCTCTAGGAGCTGCAAAAGTCCATTTGGGCATCCTCAGAGGAGGACTAAGAGACAATAAATCCACGGTAGTAGAAACGCTACTAGAACATGCAGATGGGCTTCAATCATGGAGTTGCAACTACCACCTTGATTTTTTGCCAGTCTCTGGGGGCTGCTCCTGTTCTGGGTAGGCCATTGTCAGCCCTGCCCTGGCCCAATAGGGCATCATGTTACAGGACCGGGGACTCCTCCAACCTTGGCAACTTTAAGACTTATGAACTTCAACTCCCAGAATTCCTCAGCCAGCAAAGCTTGTGAACTTCAAGACTTGTGGACTTCAACTCCCAAAGTTCCTCAGCCAGCAAAGCTGGTGAACTTCAAGACTTGTGGACTTCAACTCCCAGAGTTCGTCAGCCAGCAAAGCTTGTGAACTTCAAGACTTGTGGACTTCAACTCCCAGAGTTCGTCAGCCAGCAAAGCTTGTGAACTTCAAGACTTGTGGACTTCAACT